>NC_052477.1:7708036-7935596 GCF_009730915.1 Dioscorea cayenensis subsp. rotundata
ACAAGCACAACAACAAAACTATTTTTTTCTTTCTTTTCATTTTTTCATCATTTTTTTAACCAACACAAGAAACAACTAAAACTAGTCGCTTATACATCAAACATGAGTTTCCAACAGGGTTCAAAGGGTGAGTAGTGCAACAAGTGTCAATCGGGCAAAAATTCTTAGAAATTCAAGCAAAAACTAGAGCATGAGAACATTCAATGTTAAAAATTCTCCTAAACTCAAAAATATAATCATTGTAACTAAGGTGAACCGCCATTGGCTACGTGAGCATGTAGGCAATCATAAAAGAATGCAATGTGAACTCCCCCGGCAATTAAGATGTACTCGACACGTCCGAATATGCGGTAAACCGCAAGTGCACGGGTGTCGAATCCCGTATCGTAGGAACGACAAGTATTAGTAATAACCACTTCTCAATTATCTAGTCGAAATCAATGAATATGATGAAGTGAACTAATTGCAAGCAAAGCAAAACAAGTATGCAAGAAATAAAGTAGAAGAGTCTCAATCACTAAGGATGAGGTATTCGGGCAATGATCCCCCTAAGATCTTCCTTGAAGCTCAAGATTCACTAAATGCTCTAGAATCGAGTCTAATGAGTCGAGGTAGTCCAACGATAACCAATCCTTGTCTCCAAGCAAAAAGGCACTAGTCCTCTACAAGGTCCCGTGGAGAAATCGACCAATCTCAACACTTCACACCCTATATGACCGCAATATGCTATAAGGAAAACCTAAGAGTGAAACCGATTCCTAAATGTAGATCCAACCCCTAATTCCCGCGAAAGGATCCTAACCCCCTACAAGGTCCCGGACGGAGAAATCGAGCAATCTCACGCCTCACACCAAAATATGGTTGCAAAGAGAATATGGAATACGGAGATAGGAAACACTCAATCGAAGCGGGAAAGGGGACACTCCTCCATCTCAAGGCTCACCCTCTCAACCCTCTTTAATCTTGGAAATCTAACTCTAATGGAGACCTCTCACATCAAAGTATTAAATCATGCAATGTAAATCAACCACAAGGATTAACAATACTAGCAAGCAATTAAATCACAAGATTAAAACTCAAGACAACTCGGATTAACTATAAGCATAAAGAGAATCAATCCAAAATATAAATCTTAGGGTTCACATGCCCAAATACCCACTAGGGTTTAGCCCTCCATGGGCCTAGTTACAAAAACAATAATGGATACAATGAAAAGCAATAAAACCCATAGAGAAAACCCCACTCGAATTCAGCGGATTGGCCTTGATTGGTAGTTCTACGTCTTGAAGGGTTCCTCTCCGAAGCTAGGTCGCCAATGGCTCCCCAAAAATGCTATGACGTCGAAGGAACCTATCAAAGTTGGTGAAGAACTCCCTCTCAATCGGCGAAGACCTTCTCCTCAAACCCTAGCCGCCTCTCTCTCAATGTCTATGCTCAAAGCTCCGCAAAAAGTCTCTTTAGAATCGGCCAAAAGGTGTATTTATAGCCTCACATCGCGTCTGTCACGTGCCCCCACGCGCCCATGTGGATTTTCCACGCGCCCGCGTGGGCTGCAGGAATTTCCACGCGGGCGCCCGGAATTTCCGCGCGGGCGCGCGAACAGTAATTTTGCTACAGTGATTTCCATAAACGCGATGATAAACATTCTCCTCTTAAGGCCACACGATCGGGCACACGATCATATGGTAGGCTATACGGCTTTTCCTTCATCAATGCGTCTTGAAAGGTCTTGAAATCTTTACAAAGAGGAGGAATGTGGAGACATGGCTGCCTTTGTGCCCTTCCATTAATAAATTGGCTTGCAAAACTATGGAAGTTGGCACACATCTCCTCATACACAAACTCCTCTTGTGTCTTCCAACTTGATTTGTACAAGAACTCCCAATATTATGCCATGATAGCCTATCTTCGCTCCCTTTTGAATTCCCAATGCCTTCACAACCTATATGCATAAAAGAACACCCAATACACGAAATGAGACATAAACCATATAAAATATGATGCTCAATGTATGTAAAACATGAATAAAAACATGTTCACTCAAGCACTTATCATGTACATTGTCCACAATGTACACATGCAAGTACAATAAAAGTATAACAATTTAAAACACATGTGGGAGTGGACAATTGAAACAATACTCCCTTGACTCCTAGTGGTGCGTTTGATGGAGCTAAATCATTGGGAGAATGAAATTCTAAAATTATGGAGAAAATAAAACACTAGACAAAAACAATCAATGCTCTAGCAAACAATCCAATCAAAAATGAATGTGATAAAATCCGAATGCGTGTGTGTGTGTGTGAAAAACTCAACACATGTCAAGACTATGTCCACTACTAAGTTTTTATTAAAACGGGACTTATTTATGAACAAAAAGAAAAGGTAGTAGCTTCACACAATTCTCTAAGGTAGCCCTTTCCCAAGATGCCTCCCGAGTGGCTTTCACACTTTCGAGGTGGTAGCTCTTTCTACTAAGGGTGATAGCTTTCACACATCCCATGAGATAGCTCTTTCTCTCATTAGGGCATAACAAGTATCCGACTTATGAGAGTAGCTACATACATCATGAGTGGTAGCTCTTTCCACCCCCTATGTACAAGCAACAAACAATTTCCAAAATTTTTTTTCAATTTTTCTGATTTTTTTGATTTTTTTTTTTCATAAAACTAGCACACTAAAGTCCCAAACATAATGAACTAGAGTATTCATAGGTCTAATGAGTGAGAAAAGTGCGCAAAGAGCAAACGGACAAAAAGATATTCAAGAAAATTGGATGAAAACTAGAGCATGATAAAATCTAATGTTCACAACCTCCAAAAACTAAGAATTAAACTTTTAACCCTAAGGTGAACCTTCATTGGCAACAAGAGCATGCTCATGAAAACACAAGTATAAGTCATGTATAAAGTGAACCCTCCCCCACACTAAAGATGTACATTGCCCTCAATGTACACATGTAAGCACAATAAAGATAGCATCAATGAAAGCAACATGTGTGCGGGAATGCAATTAAAACAATACTCCCCTGAATTCCTCATGGACATTTGGTGAAGTCTATCTCAAGGGCGCATTGTAACGGTTGTGAAGCTCACACGACCATGGAATAAAGCACATGATCGTGTCTATGACTAAAACATCAACAACATCACTCTCAAGGCCAACTGCACGGAATACAAGGGGTTCAGTAAATCTCAACAAAATAGAAAAGGAAATACGAATGCAAACAAATAACAAAAACGAAAGCATAAAGATAACTCTCAGAAGGTGAAACCTTTCTGAGCACAAAAGTCCACAAACTAAAAGATAAAACACATAAAAAACATAAAAATACAAAAAAATAAAAATTTCTCATGAGTGTGACGCTCAAGCATCGGCAGATATGGAGTCGGTGCTGAATCGAGCGCTGACGCCGGGTACTGTAAGCGGATGAGACCTCCTCATCGAGAGTCTCGCTGAATCACGATCAAGTCGCTCCGAATCCGCACCTGGTTCTCCAAGATGGTAGCACGGCAGCCCTCGAGTCGAGCCAGCGCCGTGTACTCGAGAGGTAGATGACTCGGATCGCTGGATGCCGCCTGTGCCGCCTCGGTGATCCTGGGCTCGGCTGCAGAAGGTGCCTCTGTGGCCTCAGCAGGCTCCTCGTCGGCCTCAGATGACGACTCCACTAGTGTGTATCCACCTGAGCCTGTACGTCTCACAATGCCCATCAAACGGAGAGTAACCAAACCCAATGGTACCGGGCTCATCGACTCTCCTCGACTCCCGACCGAGCGGATCAGACCCATCTTGAACATAAGACGAGTGATGTAGGGTCCCGCAAATAATGCTCCCAACCGCAAGTACTCACTCTGATGGCGAAAGTAATCGGCAACCACATATCCTAGGTGGAGAGGGACTCCATGGACCATGGAGTGGAGGTACAAAAAGATCTCGTCTCGCGGCGTGAACCAAGCACTCATCTCCCCGACCAGCATCGACCGGGCCGAGAATCGCGTGAATGTACCGCAGCGCCCGGGTCGAGTGAGGCAAGAGGCCTTCGATCGGGCTCGAGAATACCGTCGTCACCGCGATAAATTATGGAAAAACTTGGCCCGGAGTGATATCATGAGGATAATCATGAGGAGTCAGGTGTACAAGATAGTATCGTGATAGTCCTCGATTGTAGTAACCCAAGATATATCGAGAATCGGGTCAAAGACATCCCATGCGGCCGACTCAAAGGCTCGAAAACAAATGGCATCCTCCGTGTCAAAACCGGTATCAATCAGGCCATGATCGAAGGAAAAACGAGGCAAGAACCTCCAAGGTGGTATCTCGCCCCGATGGGCTCCTCGAATAGCAAGCAATCGGGTCCCAACCTCCCACACTAACTCAGCTCTCCCGACCTCTTCAAAGAAGACCAATATCCTCTAGTGTGTCCCACCAATAAATCGTGATCTGCCCAATCTTGAGATTCTGAGACGCTCGAACCGCTGTCGATGAACGGGTCGTGGAATTCCACCGCCGGTGGTGGAGTCGGCTCCCTCGTCATGGCGAGGACGCTTCGAGCCAATCTCTTGGTCCGCTGTGCCATATCTACGAAGAAAACGGTAAAAGCATCAGCTCGGGCATGTATACGAGTAAACAGTGGCACCGCGCACGAGGACAGCGAGCCGAGGGAAAAACAGGCCACTTGGTCGTCTGCACCCCACGCGGCGCGCTGGGCGGGCTCGCTCGGCCAGTGGCCGCGATGCTCGTGTGGGCGAGCCACGCGGGCGCACAGGCTGCGTTTGGCAGCTCGGGCGCGGCACGCGCCCGCGCCATGCGGGCGCGGGTCGGGCCGTGTCTCGGCCAGGGGGGCCACGCTGGTGCGCGGGCTAGCCACGCTGCCGCTGGCTCTCGCGGGCTACGCTGGCAGGCTGCACGCGCAGTGCCCGACCCGCGATTTCACGGAGTTGGGCTCCCTACCGACATAAATTATTCTCAAGCATCTCATTAGGTGTTTAACATGATTTCCTATGAAAAATAGCACACAATTACCATGAAAACTTCATGAAAATGATCTTGAAGAACATGGAAAGGGTGGGAGAAAGTGAGAGCCTACCGGAGCAAATTGGAGAAGAAAAATTAGTGCAAACTCCGGCAAATCACTTCTAATCCCCCAAGGAATTGAAAATAAATGGTTTTAGAGATCAAAACTTGAGTTTTATAGGAGTGAAAAAGTGGAAGATGAAAGGGTTCTTTTAAAAATGGAAGATGATGAATAGTGCCCCTTCACATTCTTATAGGCACATGGGGGTGTGGATTTGCCACTCCCCGCGTAGGCATGTACACCCATCGACAGTGGAAATTCCACGCTGCTGCAGGGCTGCGACTTTCGCAGATACCCACTAAGGGTCTAAAACTCCAAATTGACACCAACTTTTCAACATTTAACATTGGAAACACCCTAAAACCATGTCATACACATGAAAAAAATAATGCATATCACTGAAAAAAATTTCATGAAAAACACCAACAAACAACAAAAAAATTGATCAAGGCACACACTCATGAAATTATTATCAGTAGGAATTAAATTTCAAGTCTAAAAACTAACTAAAAAAACTTGGGTTGCCTCCCAAGAAGCGCTTGTTTAACGTCACTAAGCTTCACGCACTGCCCTCTTACCTTTATGGTGGCTCATAAAGATGGAAAACCTCTTTATTAGCATCTTGCACCTCTCCTTCAAAGTAAGGCTTTAACCTATGTCCGTTTATCTTGAAGGTTCCCTTCTCCGGGTGAGTGATTTCGATTGCGCTGTGTTGAAATACTTGAGTGACCTCAAATGGTCCCGACCACCTTGACTTTAGTTTCCCCGGGAATAACTTCAATCGAGAATTGAAGAGTAACACTCGATCACCTACTTTGAAGTCCTTGTGCAGTCTAATGTGCTTGTCATGCCATAGACGTATTCTTTCTTTGTAGATTCGTGCATTTTTATAAGCTCTCAAACGCCATTCATCTAACTCATTCAATTGCAACTTTCTTTGGTCACCAGCCCGGGGAAGGCTGAAATTCATTGCTTTAATTGCCCAATATGCCTTATGCTCAAGTTCTACCGGTAGATGGCATGCTTTCCCATAGACTAAGTTATAGGGTGTGGTCCCCACCGGGGTTTTGTATGCTGTCCGGTATGCCCACAACGTGTCATCTAATCTTTCTGACCAATCCTTCCGACTGTGCTCCACCGACTTGGACAAAATTCTCTTGAACTCTCTATTAGTTACCTCTACCTGTCCACTTGTTTGCGGATGATACGGAGTAGCAAGACGATGGTTCACTCCATATCTTTTCAGAATTTTCTCAAGTTGTGCATTGCAAAAGTGAGTCCCTCGATCACTTATGATGATCCTAGGTATCCCAAACCGAGTGAACAATTTCTTGAGGAATTTGACTACCGTTCTAGCATCATTTGTAGGGAGAGCTTGAGCCTCAACCCACTTAGACACATAGTCCACGGCGACCAAGATATAACGATTCCCATTGGAGCTAGGGAATGGCCCCATAAAATCGATACCCCACACATCAAAAACCTCACAAAACTGCATTGGATTTTGCGGCATCTCATCATGTTTAGACAAATTCCCTGCTCTTTGGCAACTATCACAACATTGTACAAATTGTCTTGCATCTTGAAATAACGCTGGCCAATAAAAAAACCAGCTGCCAGGGACCTTTTTCGGCAGTCCTCCCTCAAGCATAATGACCGCCCACCGTCCCGAGTGACAATGAGCTAAAAATATCCCATCCTTCTTTTTTTGTGAGACACATCTTCGCACGATATGGTTTGGCGCACATCCCCGAAAAAGATAAGGATCCTCCCAAGAAAAAAATGCTTCAAGTCTCGCAAAGAATTTCTTCCTTTGTTGAAAGGAAAGTCCTCTAGGTAGAACTTTCCCCGATAGATAATTGGCAATATCGGGCGAACCATGGGGTATCAACTTCGAAATTTCCTCGCAGATTATACAAATGCTCCTCGGAAATGCATCATTAATGTCGGGCCTTCCATGACCCTTCTTCTTCTACACCTTCAAGTCGAGAAAGGTGATCTGCAGCCCACATTTTTCAGCCCCTTTCTTGTCCCTAATCTCAACATCAAATTCCTCGCAGAATAATACCCAACGAATCAGCCCTTGGCTTCGCGATCGGATTTGTTCATTAGATAGCATAGCTACCGAATGATCCGTGAAGACAACCACTTGTGAAAGAATGAGGTATGATCTGAATTTGTCAAATGCAAAAACTATAGCCAACAATTCCTTCTCCGTAGTTGTGTAGTTCTCTTGGGCACTTGTCAAACTCTTGCTCGCATAATAAATGGGCTAAAAATGTTTGTCTTTTCTTTGGCCTAGAACAGCCCCCACGGCATGATCACTAGCATCACACATAAGTTCAAAGGGAAGGTTCCAATATGGTGAGATAAGGATTGGTGCTTGTACGAGTTTTACTTTTAAAATGTTGAAGGCAAGCTAACAAGCATCATTAAACTCAAATGGGACATCTTTCTCCAACAACTTGGTTAACGGCTGAGCTATTTTCGAAAAATCTTTAATGAATCGACGATAGAAACCTGCATGGCCCAAGAAACTCCTAATTGCCTTGACATTAGTTGGAGGAGGTAGTTTTTTTCGATGGTTTCGATTTTTTTGCCCGATCAACTTCAATCCCTTTGGCTAGAAATTTTTATGACCAAGAACAATTCCCTCTTGGACCATGAAGTGGCATTTCTCCCAATTCAAAGCCAAATTGCCTCTTCACACCGCGATAAGCACCTTCTCAAGATTTTTCAAGCATGTCTCGAAAGAATTTCCGAATACCAAAAAATCATCCATGAAAACCTCCATTACATCTTCTAACAAGTCGTCAAAAATAGCCTTCATACATCTTTGAAGGTAGCGGGCGTTATAAAAGTCCGAATGGCATTCTTCTATAAGCAAAAAGTACCAAAAGGACATGTAAAGGTTGTTTTCTCTTGATCCTCGGGGCAATTGGAATTTGGAAATATCCCGACATACCATCTAGAAAAACAATAGAATTTGTGGCCAGCTAATCATTCTAACATTTGATCAATGAATGGCAATGGAAAGTGATCCTTCCTTGTGGCATCATTCAATCTCCGATAATCAATGCAAACTCGCTACCCGTCACATCGTTCTTGTCGAATTAATTCATTTTGCTCATTTTTTTAACCACCGTCATGCCACCCTTCTTTGGTACCACTTGTGTTGGGCTCACCCAAGCACTATCCGAAATGGGATAAATAATTCCTGCGTCTAGAAGTTTCAAAACCTCCGCTTTTTACCACCTCTTTCATATTCGGGTTTAGTCTTCGTTGAGGTTGAATCACGGTTTTGTAATTATCTTCCATCAAAAATCTTGTGAGTGCAAAAAGGAAGGATTTATTCCCTTGATATCTCGAGATTTTTCCAAGCTATGGCTGTTTTTGTGCAACTTCAACATGGTGACAAGTTTCTCTTTTTGCTCCGCGAAAGATTTGAAAGCAATGATCACCGCAACTTTGACCCATCAGCGAGGAATGCATACTCCAAATGTTCCAAAGAATGTTTTTCACTCTAACTCGGGGGTTCTTCCACCGACTGGTCGCAGACACGCTTGCTTGTTTTTTTGATCGATTTCTTCAAACCCTTGCGAGGTGTCTTCGACTCCTCCCTCGATTACCTCCCCGCACTAGCTCACTCACACCAAGGTCCCCCAAAAACATCTTCATCATTCACTCGGTCATCCAAACTACAAACCTCAATTGACGATATTGATTCAACACAACCGATGGTCTCATCTTCATCACTTGTCTCGGATTCAGGCCCAATTGACCCAGCTGCAACTTCTCTTGAAATAGATATGGAAACTTCTACTAGTTTATTTTCAGCTCCATTCTTAAAAGACATAAATGCAGACTTGTCGAAGTCTTCTAATAGGCTCGACAATTCAGCCCCTTGATAAGATATTCCATGTCCTTGAACTATCTCCTGCAGCTTCGGTCGTCCCCGAACCCCAAAAACCTCATCATATAGCTTGCTCGAGTCTAGGTACGCTACAACTTGTTCTATCTTTTTTTCTCATTAGATGCCATTTGCCCCTTTATTGTCTCCATTAGCAATGCTTCATCAAACATTGTCCCTGAAATATAAAGAAAAAGCCGAGGAATCACTGCTCACTTAATAAGGAGAAAGAAAGCAGGGGTACAAAAATAACGAGAAATGCGGAAGAGAGAAGTGTGAGATAGAAAAAGCAAAAGAAAAAAATGTGAATGACTAAAGTAATCAAGTCCTAGTGTTCCTAATATCCCGTTCCCCGGCAACGGCGCCAAAAACTTGACACGTCCGAATATGCGTGTGTGTACCGCAAGTGCACGAGTGTCGAAGTAATAAATACCCGGTGAGTCGGGTAGTCGAATCCACAGGGAATGGAAGTATTAGTAATAACCACTTCTCAATTATCTAGTCGGAATCGATGAATATGATGAAGTGAACTAATTGCAAGCAAAGCAAACAAGTATGTAAGAAATAAAGTAGAAGAGTCTCAATCACTAAGGATGAGGTATTCGGGCAATGATCCCCCTAAGATCTTCCTTAAAGATCAAGATTCACTAAATGCTCTAGAATCGAGTCTAATGAGTCGAGGTAGTCCAACGATAACCAATCCTTGTCTCCAAGCAAAAGGCACTAGTCCCCTACAAGGTCCCGGTGGAGAAATCGACCAATCTCAACACTTCACACCCTATATGACCGCATTATGCTATAAGGAAACCTAAGAGTGAAACCGATTCCTAAATGTAGATCCAACCCTAATTCCCGGTGAAGGATCCTAACCCCCTACAAGGTCCCGGCGGAGAAATCGAGCAATCTCACGCCTCACACCAAATATGGTTGCAAAGAGAATATGGAATACGGAGATAGGGAAACACTCAATCGATGGGGAAAGGGGACACTCCTCCATCTCAAGGCTCACCCTCTCAACCCTCTTTAATCTTGGAAATCTAACTCTAATGGAGACCTCTCACATCAAAGTATTAAATCATGCAATGTAAATCAACCACAAGGATTAACAACAATAGCAAGCAATTAAATCACAAGATTAAAACTCAAGACAACTCGGATTAACTAGACGCATTAAGAGAATCAATCCAAAATATAAATCTTAGGGTTCACATGCCCAAATACCCACTAGGGTTTAGCCCTCCATAGGCCTAGTTACAAAACAATAATGGATACAATGAAAAGCAATAAAACCCACAGAGAAAACCCCCTCGAATTCGCATGGATTGGCCTTGATTGGTAGTTCTACGTCTTGAAGGGTTCCTCTCCGAAGCTAGGTCGCCAATGGCTCCCCAAAATGCTATGACGTCGAAGGAACCTATCAAAGTTGGTGAAGAACTCCTTCTTAATCGGCGAAGACCTTCTCCTCAAACCCTAGCCGCCTCTCTCTCAGTGTCTATGCTCAAAGCTCCGCAAAAAGTCCCTTTAGAATCAGCCAAAAGGTGTATTTATAGCCTCACATCGCGTCTGTCACGTGCCCCCACGCGCCCACGTGGATTTTCCACGTGCCCGCGTGGGCTGCAGGAATTTCCACGCGGGCGCGCGGAATGTGAACATTCTCCTCTTAAGGCCGAACTCCCTCTGTAATTCTGCTACAGTAATTCTGCTACAGTTGTTTAGCTACAGTGATTACCACAAATGCGATGATAAACATTCTCCTCTTAAGGCCATATGATCGGGCACACGATCATATGGTAGGCTATACGGCTTTTCCTTCATCAATGCGTCTTGAAAGGTCTTGAAATCTTTACAAAGAGGAGGAATGTGGAGACATGGCTGTCTTTGTGCCCTTCCATTAATAACTTGGCTTGCAAAACTATAGAAGTTGGCACACATCTCCTCATACACGAACTCCTCTTGTGTCTTCCAACTTGATTTGTACAAGAACTCCCAATATTATGACATGATAGCCTATCTTCACTCCCATTTGAATTCCCAATACCTTCACAACCTATATGCATAAAAGAACACCCAATACACAAAATGAGACATAAACCGTATAAAATATGATGCTCAATGTATGTAAAACATGCATAAAAACATGTTCACTCAAGCACTTATCAGGGATCCTCCAGGATGACCTTGCCACTATGCTATGACTCAGATAATGAACCATTGAGAGGTGCTTGCTCACATGGCAGATTATCACATAGAGATAATGGTATGACTGACCGTGCTACAACAAATGATGTAACAATACCTCTTGCATGTTACCCGCAAGTGCACGGGTTTATCAAAGTAATAAATCCCAGGTGAGTGGGGTATCATATCCACAGGGAGTAGGTAATAAAAATACTAAGATTGCTACTTAACCAAGTGAAGATGAACAATGATTATGCTGATGAAATGTAATGTAAATAGAAATAAAAGAAAAAAGAATGAGAGGCATAAATAAGTGAGAGGAAAGGCAATCGATAGAAGTGGGGTACTCGGACAATGCTCCCCCTAGGACTAATGTTTCAAGTGCAAGGCCAACTATTATATCTCCTAATTGATGCTTAATGAGTCATGGACATCCTTGACTACACGGTCCCAAACCTAAGGTCAACCGTGACTAACTCTACACTATGTCCCGGCGGAGAAATCAAACAGTCTCAACACCTCACACTATGTAAAGTTGCAAGATGCTCTAGGGATTCTAGGTGATAAACCCTATTCCTATGTGTAGATCTAACCCTTTGGTCCAGGCGAAAGATCCCCAGTCACAATTAGCCCCAGGTGCTAAAGTCACTTCAACGCTTCACTTGTTGCTCGCGCAACTAAGCCCTAGCGTAGTTCATCCCTTACCCCGTCACTCTACTATGACCACAAAGAATTCTTGGAACATGGCGGTAGGATAAATCACATCGGAAGGGAAAGGGGATGCTCTGCTACTTCTCGACTCATCCTCTAGACCCTCTCCAACCTTGCTTTGTCTAACCCTCATGGTGTGTCACTCATCCATAAAGGTTACCAAGATGGTCTCTCAACCCTAGTGTCACTCTAAGGGAGAAATCATTCAACAAGCATTCAAGATTAGAACTCAATTAGAGACATCAATTAAGGAAAGCATAATAGAAGGTTAATGAAACTAAAACGTCCTAGGGTTTACAAAATCCAAGTACCCACTAGGGGGTTTAGCTCTCCATGGAGCAAGATACAATCAATAATGAAATCAAAAGTAAAAACAAGTAATCCATAGGAAAACCCCCTTGGTATTTGTGTCTATGTTCTTATGGAGTAGCCTTTTCTTCTCCAAAGGTACCCTTGTCCGGCCTAGGGCACATGATAAGTGCTTGAGTAGACATATTTTTATATATGTTTTACATGCATTGAGCATCATTTTTACTGTAGTTTTTGTCTCATATTGTGTATTTGGTGTTCTTTTATGCATATAGGTTGTGAATGCCTTGAAGAGTAAAAAGGAAGCAAAGATGGGCTATAAAGACATAATGTTGGGAGTTCTTGTTCAATTCAAGGACCAAGACATGAGAGGAGTTTATAAACGTGGAGATGTGTGCCAACTTCCAAGAAGATACAAGTCAATTCACTAGTTGGAAGGGCACAAAGGCAGCCACATCTTCATGTTCCTTCTCTTTGTGAAGATTGCAAGACCTCTCAAAGATACGTCGATGAAGAAAAGTTTTATAGCCTACCACATGGACGTGTGCCCGGACATGTGGCCTCAAGAGAACAGTATTTGGATCGCGTTTTGTGAAAAGTACTGTTCACGTGCCAGCGCAGAAATTCCACGTGGCCGCGTGGAAAATCCACACGGGTGCGTGAGGGCACGTGACAGACGCGATCTAAGGCCTATAAATAGCCGTTTTACCCTATTCTTTCTCATCTTTTGTGCGGCTCTTGAGGGGTGAGACGGTTAGGGTTTGGAGAGGAGGTCTTTGCGGCTTTGGAGGCGCTTCGTCACTAACTTTGATCGATTCCTCCTCCGTCATAGCATCAAGGAAGCCACCGGTAAACCTAGCTTCGGAGTGGGTCCTTCAAGACGTCAAAGCTCTCCATCAAGGCCATCAGTTCATATATAAGGGGGTTTATTTCTATGGTTTTAATGTACTTTCATTCATTGATGGTGTGTTTTGTATGTTGCTCCATGGAGAGCTAGAACCCTAGAGGGTATTTGGGCTTGTGAACCCTAGGATTCTCATCTTTTGTGGATTTGCTTAATGTTTCTATTTAATCCGAGTTTGATTAAGTTTTAATCTTGTATTCTCATTGCTTGCTTGTTTAATTAATCTTTGTGGCTGATTGGATTTGCATGATTGGTTACTTTGATGTGAGAGAGATCTCCATTAGAGTTAGAACTTCAAGGTTAAAGAGGGTTGAGAGGGTGAGTCATGAGATAGTGGAGTGTCCCCTCTCCCTTCCGATTGAGTGTATTCTATCTCCGTTCCCTAAGCTCTATGCAACCATATTTGGTGTGAGGTGTGAGATTGAGAGATTTCTCCGCCGAGACCTTGTAGGGGGTTCGGATCCTTCACCGGGAATTAGGGTTGGATCAATCTTTAGGAATCGGATACAACTCTTGGAATCCATAGAGTGCTTTGTAGTCATATGTGGTGTGAGATGTTGAGATTGAGCGATTTCTCCATCGGGACCTCGTAGGGGACTAGTATTGGTGATCGGGAGGCCGGATCCGATTATATTTGGATTTCCACGACTTAACTTACTCATCATAGAAACACTTTGCTTATTCGGTACCTAATACCTGAATCCTAGGGGGAGCATTGCCTGAATACCCCACTTTTACTGATTGAGATCTCCATTCATTTTACCCTTGCATATTTGTCTTCAGTATTCATTTCTTCGCACATTAGATCACCACACCTTTCCATTTATCATTAGGTTAGAAAGCAGAGAAGAAGTTAGTACTAATAGCCCTGTTCCCTGTGGATTCGACTACCCACTCACCGGGGTAATTATTACTTCGACACCCGTGCACTTGCGGTTTACACGCATATTCGGACGCGTGTCAGCACACCTCGCTAGATCGATGCCAACGAAAGCTCCACTAATAACCTTCTTCCAAGAGACGTGTGGTGTCAAATCAGTAGGACCACTCCAAAGACTTTCCAAAAGCCTCTCTAAACCCTAGCCGATGGCCTCCCAAAAGATGCAGAATAGTTGGAGAGAAGGATGAAAGATGGCCTCCAAAATCAGGCTGAATCGCGGCTTAAATAGGGTTGGAATCGGGTATCCACACGGGCCTGTAGATATTTCACATGAGGAATTTCCACACAGGCATGTGGAATTTCCACATATGCATGTGGAATTTCCACACGCCCATGTGGATTCTCTGGAATCCTGATTTTCGGCCGGCTATGAATAGTAACTGTTTATTGTGCATTACTACAGTGATTTACTATAGTACCTGCTATAGTACCCTGCCAAAACAATCCCGATTCCACACTTTTCATCATGGCAAGATAAACAGGCATATGTCTATGCCGTAGATCGCAACACTTCTTCAATAAAAAGCCTCATTGGTGAAGATCTTGCTATCAATGTGATGAGTGCTTGTGTGATAAGAAAACGAAGTGTTCTTTCCTTATGATGAGCATTATTTTTATCGGGTTTTAATGCTAATATGTGTGTATTTATGTTAATTTCATGCAAATAGGGTTGTGAGACCGTATATAGAGAAAGAAGCCAATGTGTATCTTAAATGCACTAATTGGAGGAAATCTTGAGAAGATTCAAACGCGAAGACATATGTCAGTTTCAAAATGCGGGAATGTGTGCCAACCTCCCCGTATTCAAGTTAGCACAACGATTTGGAGGGGCACAAGGACAGTCACATTCAAGCATTATCAGCTTGTTCATGTATAGCAAGATCTCCACCAACATGTCCGTTATTGAAGAAGCAAAGCGATCTATGACGTAAACGTGTGCCCGTTTACGTTACCTCAATGAAAGCATGGATTCGGGAGTGTTTCGGGCCGGTACTACAGCAGGGCACTATAGCAAACACTACAGCAAAATACTATAGCAGGTACTGTTCATAGCCGGCCGAAGAAGGATGAAAAACAGAGAATCCATACGGGCTTGTGGAAATTCCACACGCCTGTGCAAAAAATCCACAGGGGCGCCCACATGGGCGTGTGGATTCCCAATTCCAGCCATATTTAAGGCCGATTTCAGCCCCGATTTCAGAATTCTTTTTCCCACCTTTTCCCCAACTTGAGAGAGGGTTGCGGCTAGGGTTTGAAGAGGTATTGGCTAGGGATTTGGAGAGGCTTTACAGCTCTGACATCGCGCTCCATTTGGAAGAAGGTTAGTGGGCGAGCTTTCGTCGGCACCGATCCGGCGAGATGTATCCTAGGCCAGACAAAGGGACCCTTGGATGAGTAGAGGACTCTTGACAAGACCATCGCCATGACTATCGAGGGGGGCTTCTATGGATTCTTTGTTTTTACATTTGATTTCATTGATTGTAATTAGCTCCATGGAGAGCTAAATCCCCTAGTGGGTACTTGGGTATTTGTAAACCCTAGGATGTATTCATAACATTGAACCTCTTTATTATGCTTTTAATTAATTGATGTTTTATTTGAGTTCCAATCTTGAATGCTTGATTGTATGAATACTCCCATAGAGTGACACTAGGGTTGAGAGTTCTTGTTGGTAACCCGTGTGAGTGAGTGACACACCACGAGAGTTAGACAAAGCTAGATTGGAGAGGGTTGAGAGTGTGAGTCGAGGGGTAGCGAAGCGTCCCCTTTCCACTTTGGTGTGATTTATTCTACCTCCATTTCCTCAAGTTCTTTGGGGTCATAATAGAGTGAATGGGTTAAAGGATGACCTTCCGCTGGGGCTTAGTTGCGAGTGCAACGGAGTGAAGCGTTGAAGTGATTTTAGCACCTAGGGCTTAATTGTGGCTAGAGACCTTCCACCTGGACCAAAGAATTAGGTCTACATCTAGGAAGAGGATTTATCACTTGGAATCCCTAGAACTCATTGCAATTCTATACGAGTGCGAGGTTGAGAGGTTATTCAACTTCTCCTGCGGGACATGTATAGAGTTAGGCATAGTTGACCTTAGATTTGGGACCATGTATTTAAGAATCTCCATGACTCATTATTGCATCAGTTAGGAAGTATAATAGAGGGTTCTTGCACTTGAAATCATTGTCCTAGGCGGAACAATATCCGGGTACCCCATTTATATCGATTGCCTTATCTTCTCCTTTACTTGTGCTCTTTTTCTTGTTCTTTTACTTTTGTTATTTCACATCTTGTCACACATATCACTATTCATCTTTCACTTAGTTAAGAAACAATTTAAGTGTTTTTATTCCCTATGCCCTGTGGATACGAGGCCCCACTCATCTGGGATTTTATTACTTCGACAAACCCGTGCACTTGCTGGACATAAGCAACGGGCGTTGTCAAGTTTTTAGCGCCGTTGCCGGGGAGTAGGCGTTTAGAGATACTTTGCACTTTGTTTTCTTAGCTATTTCCTCATTCATTCTAATTAATTTCTTCTTATTCTATCATCGTTCTGATTTTCTTTTTCTTTCTTTTTGGTGTAGCTCCAGGTTATGACCCGATGGAACCCCTCAATATTGATTGAAGAAGATCCTGTGCTTGAACATACACTTAGAAGAAAAGGGAAAGAACCTTTGCAAGAACCGTCTAATCTAGTTAATTTGGAAGTAGAAGAATCTAAAAACATGGCAGAACAGAATGAGCAACAGCGGACATTATCTGATTATGCCAGACCTTCAGTATTTGAGACACAATCGAGTATTGTGCGTCCCCCGATTACAGCTCAGAACTTTGAGCTAAAGCCGGCATTCATCCACATGTTGCAGCAATCCGTACAATTCAATGGTTTGGCCGATGAGGATCCAAACAGTCATATAGAGAACTTTCTCGAGGTGTGTGATATGCTTAAGATAAACGGGGTGACGGATGATGCCATCAAGCTGAGAGTCTTCCCATTTTCTTTAAAGGGTAGAGCAAAGCAGTGGCTACACTCATTACCTAGAGCATCGATTACCACATGAGAGGAGATGGTAGAAGCTTTTCTGGCCCGTAATTTCGCTCCTAAAACATCTGCAAAGCTTAGGAATGAGGTACAGTGGAATTGGAGTCTCTATTTGACACATGGGAAAGGTTCAAAGAGCTCCTGAGAAAGTGCCTGCAACACGGATTCTTGGAGTGGATGATTGTTCAGACTTTTTACAATGGGTTAAATCCGAGTATAAGGCAACTCTTGGATGTGGCAATCGGAGGTACCTTAGGTAGTAAGACCCCCAGTGAGGCCCGTTAACTAATTGAAGAAATGGGGTTAAATAGCTAACAATGGAATGCTAGGGAGAAGAAAAAGGTGGCCGTGCTTTATGAGATAGATGCAGTAACTTCATTGGCAGCTAAAGTGGAGTTATTGAGTAAGAAGTTAGATCTTCTAACTTCGAATAGAGTGGCGGGCGTGACTACTTACACCGGGTGTGGTGGAGGACATGCTTTCTTCGATTGCCCGATCGCTATTTGTGATGTATCTTCGGTTGAGAATGTCGATTTTGTGGGTAATGTAATGAGGAACCAAGGGAATCCATATAGCAACACCGACAATCCGGGTTGGAAGAATCATTCCAATTTTTCATGGAGCAACCAAGGTCCACAAAAGGCCATGGGGCCACCTAGTTTCCAACAACACCAAGCACCAAACATGGAAAACCGAGTTTCAGGTTTGGAGACCCGAATGACCGATTTGGAGAAGGCCTTGACTAAGTTTGTTCAATCGTCAGATACAAGGTTTCAATTAGTCGAGGCTACAGTTCACAACCACATTGCTTCTTTGCACAATCTTGAAAATCAAGTGGGGCAGATTGCGAAGTCTCTTTCGGAAAGGCCACAAGGAAGCTTGCCGAGTAATACCGAGACCAATCCTAGAGAGCATGTAAAGACGATCACTTTGAGAAGTGGTCGAGAGGTTAAAGGTAAGCTTCCGAGTGAGAAGCCCAATGAACACGCACCCGAGGTCATAGAGGTTGAGGAGGGAGCAAGCAAAGAGAAGGAGGTGGCACCCGCACCTTTCAAGCCAAGAATCCCTTATCCCTCTAGGTTGAAGAATGACCAAGGGGATGAACTAGTACAAGAAGTTTCGTAAGTTTGTTCAAGCAACTCCACATCAATATTCCTTTTGTTGAGGCATTGGCTCAAATGACTAAGTATGCAAAATTCTTGAAGGACTTGTTGACTAACAAGATGAAGTTAGAGGAGAGTGCTTCAGTGATCCTAGATGCGCCTTGCTTGGCGGTGTTGCAAAAGAACATGGCGAACAAGAAGCAAGATCCGGGAAGCTTCATCATTCCATGTAATATTGGCAATTTGGGTGAAGAAATAGCATTGGCGGACTCAGGGGCTAGTATTAACGTCATGCCATACACCTTCTTTCAGAAGCTAGGCTTGGGAGAGCCTAGGCCCACTCGGATAACTTTGTAATTGGCAGATCGAACGGTGAGACATTCGAGGGGTATCATCGAAGATGTGCTTGTCAAGGTGGAAAAGTACATTTTTCCTTTAGACTTTGTAGAGCTAGACGTCGATGAGGATGTGGATGTATCTTTGATACTTGGGAGATCATTCTTGCGGACTTCCAAAGCATTCATTGACATGGACGGTGAGGAGCTAACATTGAGACTTGGAGATGACAAGCTCACATACCGCCTTGCTGAAGCCATGTGGCATTCTCTTGATTTCGATGATGCTTTATATTTCTTAGACACTATTGATGAGATTGTTGATGAATACATGCAGGAAATGTTTAATCCGGACCCGTACGAGGGTTTGTTTGACCAAGAGGTGGAAAATGAAGTAGTTATGATGCTTGGTTCGACTGAAAAAGTACCATCTACTCCGGGGATCCTGAAGAAGGTGCTCTGGAAGATGAAGAGGGCGAGGAGATGCCACCGGAAATGCTCCAAGGTAGTTGAAGACACGCGTAAACCGAACAAATTGGATGCACCATTGCTAGGTGGTCGCAAGCTCGATAACTCACCGTCTATCTTCAAGAGGCTTTGTTCTTCATGCTTTCAAGCTATGGGTAAGAGGACAACCTTCATCTATGAACCTCCGTGAGGTAAGACAAGGTACATCAAGCTTAGTGACGTAAAACAAGCGCTTCTTGTGAGGCAAACCAAGTGTTTACTATTTTCTTAGTTAGTAGTTTAGTGTTTGCACGAATAAAGTATTGAGTGTTGTTGTTTTGATATTTAGATGCTTTTGCTGTGTTTTATTGTGGGTTTTTAATGTCATCGTGTGTTTTCATGTGGATTTGGCGAAGTTTAGGTCGTTTGAGCTTATTTTTTTCGTGTTTTCTCTGGTTAAAGTTGCCTTGTAAAGTAAGCTCTGAGTATATAGTTATGTTCAGAAATTTTCTACAGTGCTTGCAAAGTTCTTTAAGTGTCTAGAGAAAACACACGGTCGTATGGAATTACCGAAAGGGCATGCATTTTTGTTCAGAGCTCATCCAAAGATGGAACAGGGGCATGGACAAGCCCCTGTGAGCGACCTTGTGATGCTACACGCCCGTGGGTAATTTCCGCATGGGCGTGCGCCTTCCTGCAGAGACTTAGCAAATTATCCCTAGAGCACACAGGGGTGTGGACTCGCCCCTGTGGGTGAACCTGTGTTAAATGCACGGGCGTGGGTATTTTCCACACACCTGTGCGGGTCTCTGCAGAAGAGCTCTCTCCATCCCGAGAAGACACGGCGGCGTGTGCATGGCCATGTGAGTTGGGCCTGTGAATGTCCACGTTCGTGTGGAATTTCTGCACGGGTGTGTGGAACACTTAGCGATTTTTCTCGGTTATACAGAGAAGCCACAGGGGCGTGCGACTGCACCTGTGGGTCGGGATGACGGGCGTGGGTATTTTCCATACGCCTGTGCGAGAGCATTCAGAGACAGTGAGGATTTTCCCCAGAGCGCACTAGAGCGTGCATTTGCCCCTGTGAAGCTCTCCTGTGGAGGCGCACGGCCGTGGGTAATTTCCACACGCCCGTGTGGATGCACAGAATGCCAAGAGGTGTGAGTTTTTGTTAAAAGGATGATCGTTCTTCTTCATCCTCACATTCTCCAATCATCCGAAAGCACTCTCACACCTTTTCCTGACCTCGTAGTACCAATTTGGAGGGATTTTTGTTTGGTTTTCCAACCGATTCAAGTTTTTCCCATTTCACATAGTTGGTAAGCCCTATCTTTTGTTTTCTTCGTCAATTCTTGATTTTAATCGATGAAACTGGTGAATAATGCTTCGTTTCTGCAATTATAATGATTATGCATGTTTAGAACGAAGTTAGAAGCAATTTAACGGTGTATTTTTGGATTTTTGAGGCACGGCCATGCATTTTTCACGCCCCGTGGATCCACACAGGCGTGCGAAAATTCCATAAGACCGTGTGGATTTCTGCAGCATTACTTAATTAACTGGTTTGATCTATTTTCTTTCAAATTTTGCATCTTATGGCACCTCAGTATAAGAAGCAAGCCGAGAAACAGCCACGTTAGTCATCCCCCGAGTCCGAGGGCATGAGATTTGCTATTCCTGAGCACCAGGTGTATTTTGAGCGTTTTGTCGAGACTTCAGTTTCGGACAGACTTGATTCTTGGACATGAGTATATTGAGAGATCTACAGCAGGAAGATGAGTTTGCAGATGAGGTCAATGATCTCAATTTAGTGGGACGTTTTCAAGCAATTATTGTCGACTAGGGAGCCAACCATTCGTGAGCTTATACTTGAGGTCTTATCGTCATTCGAGTCCGATAGATCTTATGCGAGATTCGATAGTCTGGACGCCATTCAGTTCAAAGCATTTGGACATCACCATAGCATGAGCATTACTCAGTTTTCAGTTCGGCTTGGCTTATACGAGGAGGCATTTACAAACACTGAGGAGTATTTCTAGTTACTCGATAGATTACCAGGAGCTTTGACCCCACAGAGAGCTTACAGAGCATTGTGTGGTCAAGGTCAGTATGAGCCGGGGGTGTCCAAGGCCACGTGCCTTTCCTGGCCTACATACGGATATTTACATGCCATTCTGAGCAGGTCGGTGAATGGCCATGGTGATAGCACTGGTGTCCTGAGCCGGCAGGAGCTTTCTGTACCTGTATTCGATGGTTCAGCGCATACCAATTCATCTGGGGCATATCATCACAGAGTATATCCAACATCAGTGGCAGTATGCCAGATTGGGAGTGATCTTCTCAGGCCCCTACATTACTAGACTAGTTTTGGGTATGGGTCTCTTGAACGTGATTCGCGGGACTGAGAAGATGAGTATACTTGCTTCCTTGAGCCTAGAGACAGATGAGATTGATGGGTATGGTCCACAGGGTTCAGACGGGAGTTTATGCCTTGGTTCTACCAGCTCCAGAGATAGCTAAGGAGGAGAAATTATGATGCCGAGGCTTCGTAGCTTGTTCTTGAGCCTCCGCCAACACAGATGGAGACCGATGCACCTCCGGTGGCAGAGGACCCACCCCCAGTACGCATATTTTCATCATCTTGAGCCCATGATCGCTTTAAGAGGCTCGAGAATACTGTGGGGAGTGATAAAGACAGAGGTCGCTGAGGCTCGAGTAGAGATTGCTGAGGTTCGGGCTGCGCAGGCCATATAGTATACAGAGTTTATGGCACGTTTTAACACGTTATAACAGATTTTAGAGCAAGATGTCACCTCGTCATTTGTCTTGCGGTCGAGGACTCCTCAGACCCCTCTGGCATCACCATCACCACCTCCACCAGCACCCTTCGATCTAGCACCCGCAGCAGCAGAGGAGCCAGAGCGTGACACCGATACTTGATTTATTTTCTTTCGTTTTATTACTTTTTGCATTTCATTTTGGACTTGTATACAAAGAAAGGACTTTCCTTATGAGTTTATTTTCATTTTGTTGTCTCGAGTTGTATTCATTGCCTTATCTTTTATATATACTCGAGCTATCTTATTTTTATTGAGATTTACTGAACTTTCTCGTGTATGCGTGCAGATGGTCTTGTCAATATGGGACTTGAGAACTAGTCGTGGACACGACCAAGGTGCTTTGGCACTTGGCCGTGTGTGCTTTCACAACCCGTTAGAACATCATTCCCAATGATTTAGCTCCATCAAATACAACACTAAGAGTCAGGGGAGTATTGTTTTGATTGCTTCTCCCGCATTTGTTTTTGATTGATATATATATTATGAGTGAGCTTGCATGTGTACATTTTGGACAATGTACAACTTAAGTGTGTTAGGGGGGGAGTTTCATAGTGCTTAGTTTTGATTGATATACATGCTCACATAGCCAATGGCAGTTCACCTTAGTTGCAATGATTGTATTCTTGAGTTTAGGAGAATTTTTAACATTAAATGTTCTCATGCTCTAGTTTTTGCTTGAATTTCTAGGAATTTTTGTCCGATTGTCACTTGTTGCACTACTCACTCTTTAAACTCTTTTAGAAACTCAAGTTTGATGTTAAAGGGACTAAGTATAGTTGTTTCTTTTGTTGATTCTGAAAAAAAAATTTGAAAAATGAAAATAAAAAACAAAATAGTTTTATTGTTTAGTTGTGCTTGTTGGGTGGAAAGAGCTACCACCTATGAAGTATGAAGCTACTATCATAAGTCGGATACTAGTTATGTCCTAATGATAGAAAGAGCTATTTCATAGGATGAGTAAAAGCTACCACTCCGGTAGAAAGAGCTACTACCTCGAAAGTGTGAAAGCCACCTTAGCGGCCGCTTTGGAAAGAGCTACCTTAGAGGATGTGTGAACCTACTACCATCTTTGAAATTTTGTTATTTTTTATAGATAAATAAGTCCCTTGTACTTAGAACTTTGAGGAGTATACTTTGGGTTGTTTTGAGTGAGTTCACATACTTACACGATTTCAGGTTTGTGGTCCTTTTTGATTCAAGTTTTTAGCTAGAACATTGATTTGTCGTATTTAGTGTTGAGATCCCCCTTACTTGTAGAATGCTCTCTTTGTATGCTTTGGTGAACCTAAGGCCAAGCACTTCCAATATTTCCTTCATCTATACTTTAATGTTTTAATTTTTGCTTGAGGACAAGCAAAAGCTTAAGTGTGGGGGAGTTTGATGAGTGCTTGTGTGATAAGAATACGAAGTGTTCTTTCCTTATGATGAGCATTACTTTTATCAGGGTTTAACCCTAATATGTGTATATTTATGTTACTTTCATGGAGATAGGGTTGTGAGGCCGAATATAGACAAAGAAGCCAATGTGGATCATAAATTCACCAATTGGAGGAAATCTTGAGAAGGTTCAAACGCGAAGACATAAGTCGGGTTCAAAATGTGGGAATGTGTGCCAACCTCCTCGTATTTAAGTTAGCACAACGATTTGGAGGGGCACAAGTGTAGTCACATTCAAGTATTACTGGCTTGTGCATGTATAGCAAGATCTCCATCAACATGTCCGTTATTGAAAAAGCAAAGCGATCTATGACAAGGTCCCCTTGCGTATATCCCGCAAGTGCACGGGTTTGTCGAAGTAATAATCCCGGGTGAGCGGGTATCGAATCCACGGGGAGTAGGGAATAAAAACACTTAATTCGCTTCTTAGTTATGTGAAAGATCAATAGTGATAATTGTCACAATGATTCAATTCTCAAAAGTAAGAGCAACAGGTAAGAGAGCACGAGTAAAGAAGGAGGTAAGGCAATCGATAAAGATGGGGTACTCGGATAATGCTCCACCTAGGATAATTGTTTCAAGTGCAAGAACCCTCTATTATGCTTCCTAATCAATGCACTGGTGAGTCGTGGAAATCCTTAAATACATAGTCCCAAATCTAAGGTCAACTATCCCTAACTCTATACATGTCCCGGAGGAGAGATTAGATAACCTCTCAACCTCGCACTCGAATATAGTTGCAATGAGCTCTAGGGATTCCAAGTGATAAATCTCTTCCTAATTATAGACCCAACACTTTGGTCCATGTGGAAGGTCCCTAACCACGATTAAGCCCTAGATACTAAGATCACCTCAACGCTTCAATCCGTTGCACGCAACTAAGCCCCAGCGGAGGGTCATCCCTTAGACCATTCACTCTATTATGGCCGCAAAGAACTCGAGGAACAGAGGTAGAATCTATCATGTCGGAGGGGAAAGGGGACGCTCCTGTACCTCTCGACTCACCCTCTCAACCCTCTCCAACCTAGCTTTGTCTAACACTCGTGGTGTATCACTCACTCACAAGGTTACCAATAAGAACTCTCAACCCTAGTGTCACTCTAGGGAAATGTTCATACAATCAAGCATTCAAGGTTGGAACTCATAATAAACATCAATTAATTGAAAGCATAATAAAGAGATTCAATGAAACAAATACATCCTAGGGTTCACAAATACCCAAGTACCCACTAGGGGTTTAGCTCTCCATGGAGCTAAGTACAATCAAAGAAATAGAATGTAAAAGCAATGAATCCATAGAAAACCCCTTCGATGGTCGTGTCGATGGTCTTGTGGAGAGTACTCTACTCGTCGCAAGGGATCCTTTGTCCGGCCTAGGATACACCTTGCCGGATCGGTGCCGACGAAAGCTCTCCCAATATCCTTCTTCCAAATGATGCGCAGATGTCGGAGCCATAGAACCTTTCCAAAACCCTAGCCAATACCTCTCAAGTTGGGGAAAAGATGGAGAAAAGTAATGCTGAAATCGGGGCTAAATCGGCTTTAAATAGGGCTGGAATCGGGCGACTGCACGGGCTTGTGGATCAAACTCAAATACGGGGATGTTGACACACACTCTAGCATCTCGCACCCGACTTATATCTTCGCGTTTGAACCTTAGCAAGATTTCATACAAAATTGGTGTATTGTGATCCACATTATTTTCTTTCCTTCATAATTGGTTTCACAACCCTACCTGCATAAAAGTAACATAAAAACACACATATTAATGTAAAAACCCGAGAAAAGTAATGCTCAACATAGGAAAGAATGCTTTGCATTCATATCACACAAGCACTTATCAATCTACAACATAAACATGTGCCCGTTTATGTTACCTCGATGTAAGCATAGATTCGGGAGTGTTTATGGGTGGTACTGTAGTAGGACACTATAGCAAACACTGCAGTAAAATACTATAGCAGATACTGTTCACAGCCGGCCAAAGAAGGATGAAAACAGAGAATCCACATGGGCGTGTGGAAATTCCACACGCCTGTGCTAAAAATCCACAGGGACACCCACATGGGCGTGTGGATTCCCGATTCCAGCCCTATTTAAAGCTAATTTCAGCCCCGATTTCAGAATTCTTTTTCCCACCTTTTCCCCAACTTGAGAGAGGGCTGCGACTAGGATTTGGAGAGGTATTGGCTAGGGATTTGAAGAGGTTCTATGGCTCCGACATCGCTCTCCGTTTGGAAGAAGGTTAGTGGGAGAGCTTTCGTCGGCATTGATCCGGCGAGGTATATCCTAGGCCGGACAAAGGGACCCTTGGATGAGTAAAGGACTCTCTACAAGACCATCCCTACAACTATCAAGGGGGTTTTCTATGGATTCTTTGCTTTTACATTTGATTTCATTGATTGTAATTAGCTCCATGGAGAGAGCTAAACCCCCTAGTGGGTACTTGGGTATTTGTGAACCCTAGGATGTATTCGTTTCATTGAACCTCTTTATTATGCTTTCAATTAATTGATGTTTTATTTGAGTTCCAATCTTGAATGCTTGATTGTATGAATACTCCCTTAGAGTGACACTAGGGCTGAGAGTTCTTGTTGGTAACCCTTGTGAGTGAGTGACACACCACGAGAGTTAGATAAAGCTAGATTGGAGAGGGTTGAGAGGATGAGTCGAGGGGTAGCGGAGCGTCCCCTTTCCCCTTTGGTGTGATTTATTCTACCTCCATTTCCTCAAGTTCTTTGCGTTCATAGTAGAGTGAATGGGCTAAAAGATGACCTTCTGCTGGGGCTTAGTTGCGAGTGCAACGGAGTGAAGCATTGAAGTGATTTTAGCACCTATGGCTTAATTGTGACTAGGGACCTTCTACCTGGACCAAAGGGTTAGGTCTACATCTAGGAAGAGGATTTATCACTTGGAATCCCTAGAACTCATTGCAATTCTATACGAGTGAGAGGTTGAGAGGTTGTTCAACTTCTCCTGGGGGACATGTATAGAGTTAGGCATAGTTGACCTTAGATTTGGGACCATGTATTTAAGAATTTCCATGACTCATTATTGCATCAGTTAGGAAGTATAATAGAGGGTTCTTGCACTTGAAATGATTGTCCTAGGCGGAACAATATCCGGGTACCCCATTTATATCGATTGCCTTATCTTCTCCTTTACTTGTCCTCTTTTTCTTGTTTTTTTACTTTTGTTATTTCACATCTTGTCACACATATCACTATTCATCTTTCACTTAGTTAAGAAACAATTTAAGTGTTTTTATTCTCTACGCCCTGTGGATACGAGGCCCCACTCATCTGGGATTTTATTACTTCGACAAACCCGTGCATTTGCGGGACATACACAAGAGCCATTGTCAGAATGCATATGTCTGGATACGCAAATGCAACTGACTTTGTGCCCCTCCAACTCATTATAATTGCTTGAATACATGGAGGTTGGCACACATTCACATATCTTCTATCCTAACTTGTGTCTTCACGTTTTTTCCTTCCAAGATTCCACTAAATAGTGTTTTCACGATCTACTTGGGCTTCTTTTCTTAATACTTAGCTTCACAAGCATACATGCACGAAAGTATCACAAATACACATGTATTAGAGCTAAAACCTTATAAAGGTAATGCTCATCATAAGAAAAGAATACTTCGTATTACTAATACACAAGCACTTATCACGATGGCAAGAGACACCTTTACGACCTTATCTCATTCGCCACGAGCACCACTTGTACCTTTAGCAGCACCAACAAATGACTTTGACCTTTGAGGCATCCTACTCTTAAATTATCTTATCTCTTTACAATTTTTAGTGTGTTTTTCTGTTGTTGGACTTGTTTACTCATAAAGGGGCTACCTTTTGAGTTCTATCTTACTGTTTTTCTGGGTTTTCTTGTATCGAGTTTGTGCTTAGACATGATATCTTTATAAACTCTTTTTTATTTCATTTGTGTTGAGCTTCTCTGAACCCTATTTTGTATACGTACAGATGGTCTTATGAGTCTCGTGGATGTGGAATAGTAATAGACACGGCCATGTGGCATTTCGACATGGCCGTGTGATCTTCAAAACCCATTAAAACTCAACTTTCCTTGATGTAGACTCCACCAAATTTTGCAGTAGGAGTTCAGGGGAGTATTGTTCTAATTGGCCACTTTCACATGTTTGTTTTTATTGTTATTATCTTTATTGTGTTTACATTGCGTACATTAAGGGCAATGTACATCTTACGTGGGATAAGTGAAGGGGGGAGTTCACATTACACATGTTTTATACTTATGTGTTTCATGTTCATCCTCATGTAACCAATGGCAGTTCACCCTAGGTGTAAGGATTGTATTCTTAAGTTTAAGAATTTTGAACATGGAATGCCATCATGAACTTGTTTTACTCGAAATTCTTAGAAAGTTTTTGTCTGATTACCTATCTTGTACACTACTCACTCATTAAACCTGTGGAAACTCTAGTTCAGTATTTGGGACTGTAATCGAATTCTTTTAGTAAAAAAAAATATTGGAAGTTATTTTAGCTTCTACATAGGGGTTGGAAAGAGCTACCACCTATGATGTATGAGGCTACCCTCTTAAGTCAGATACTAGGTATGCCCTAATGAGAGAAAGAGCTATCTAATAGGATGAGTGATAAGTTCTTGTGCGATATGAATAAGAAGCGTTCTTTCCTTATGTTGAGCATTACTTTTCTCAGGTTTTTACACTAATATGTGTGTTTTTATGTTACTTTCGTGCATGCAGGGTTGTGAGGCGGAGTATGAAAGAAAGAAGCCAATGTGGAGCACAATGCACTAATTTTGGAGGAAATCTTGCTAAGGTTCAAACGCGAAGACATAGGTCGGGTGTGAGATGCTAGAGTGTGTGCCAACCTCCTCGTATTCTAGTTGGCACATCCATTTGGAGGGGCACAAAGGCAGTCACACTAGAGCATTCCGACTTATGCACATAGAACAAGAGCTCCACCAACTTGCCTATCATTGAAGAAGCAAGTGATCCATGATATGAACATGTGCCCGTTTGCATTACCCTGATGAAAGTATGGATTCGGGAAGCTATTTAGGCAGGGCACTGTAGCAGGGAAACGTAGTAACAGCGTAGCAAAGTACTGTAGCAGCACTGTTCACAGCCGGTCGAGAAAATAGGAGTTCAGAGAATCCACATGGGCGTGTGGAAATTATCCACGCCCGTGTGGAAATTCCACATGGGCGTGTGAAGTATCCACGCCCGTGTAGTCGCCCGATTCCAGCCCTATTTAAAGCCGATTCAGCCCCGATTTTAGTATTCTTTTCTCCATCTTTTCCCCAACTTGAGAGAGGGCTTCGGGTAGGGTTTTGAGGGTTATTGGCTAGGGTTTTGGAGAGGTTCTATGGCTCTGACATCACGCGTCGTTTCAAAGAAGGTTATTGGGAGAGCTTTCATCGGCATCGATCCGGCGAGGTGTATCCTAGGCCGGACACAGGATCCCTTGCGACGAGTAGAGGACTCTCCACAAGACCATCGACACGATCATCGAGGGGGTTTCTTTATGGATTCATTGCTTTTACATTCTATTTCTTTAATTGTACTTAGCTCCATGGAGAGCTAAACCCCTAGTGGGTAATTGGGTATTTGTGAACTCTAGGATGTATTTATTTCATTGAATCTCTTTATTATGCTTTCAATTAATTGATGTTTATTGTGAGTTCCAACCTTGAATGCTTGATTGTACGAACATTTTCCCTAGAGTGACACTAGGGTTGAGAGTTCTCATTGGTAACCTTGTGAGTGAGTGACACACCACGAGCGTTAGACAAAGCTAGGTTGGAGAGGGTTGAGAGGGTGAGTCGAGAGGTACAGGAGCGTCCCCTTTCCCCTCCGACATCATAGAGTGAATGGTCTAAAGGATGAACTTCCGCTGCGGCTTAGTTGCGCATGCAACGGAGTGAAGCGTTGAGGTGATCTTAGTATCTAGGGCTTAATCGTGGTTAGGGATCTTCCACATGGACCAAAGGATTAGGTCTATAATTAGGAAGAGATTTATCACTTGGAATCCCTAGAGCTCATTGCAACTCTATGCGAGTGCGAGGTTGAGAGATTATCTAATCTCTCCTCCGGGACATGTATAGAGTTAGGCATAGTTGACCATAGATTTGGGACTATGTAATTAAGGATTTCCACGACTCACCATTGCATTGATTAGGAAGCATAATAGAGGGTTCTTGCACTTGAAACAATTATCCTAGGTGAAGCATTATCCGAGTACCCCATCTTTATCGATTGCCTTATCTCCTCCTTTACTCGTGCTCTCTTACTTGTTGCTTTTACTTTTGAGAATTGAATCATTGTCACAATTATCACTATTGATCTTTCACAAAGCTAAGAAGCGAATTAAGTGTTTTTATTCCTTACTCCCTGTGGATTCGATACTCGCTCACCTTGGATTATTACTTCGACAAACCCGTGCACTTGCAGGATATACGCAAGGGGACCTTGTCAATGAGTGAAGGCTACCACCTCAAAAGTGTGAAAGCCACCCTAGGGGTGAAGGGCTACCTTAGAGGATATATGTAGCTACTACCTATTTTATTTGTCTATAGATAAGTCCTAACTAAGAAGAACATTAATGAGTGGACATTGGGTTAATATGAATGAGTCTACCCACACACATGCATTCGGATGTTATTTCTTTTTTATTTAAGTTTTTGCTAGAGCATTGATTTTCCCATTTAGTGTTTGATATTTTCCTCACTTCTAGAATGCTATTCTTGTACATTGTTGGTGAACCTAAGGCCAAGCATTTCCATGTCTCTTCCTTGATGTTTTAATGTGTTGATTTTTCTTGAGAACAAGAAAAGGCTTAAGTGCGGGGAGTTTCATAAGTACTTTTATATACATATTAATTAGTATGATTTACTTACATTGAGCATTGCTTTTATCAGGTTTTATGGCTCATCTTTTTGTTTTTGTGTTATTTCTATGCATTTAGGGTTATGAAGGCATGTTGAGGAGAAAAAAATGCAAAAATAGGTTATGGAGGTTCTTTTTGGAGTTATTTTGTACAACATAACGAGCAAGATACAAGCCGTGATTATACATGAGGGTGTGTGCCAACTTCTAAAGATTTCAAGTAAATTGGTGTTGTAAAAGGGCATAACGGCAGCCACACATTCATATTCTAAGTTGTTTAAATATTTTAAAAGTTCTCCACATGGTTTTTTATGCATCAAGAAATGCCCATGACTTATCACAAGGATGTGTGTCTATCCAAGTGGCCTTGTAGAAAACAGAATGGAATTTGGAGTTCGTTTGAGCAGTTTTTAGTGAAGCTAAAAATCCATATGGGGTGTGGAAATTCCACACGGCCATGTGGATTTTCCACATGGGCATGGATTTTTTTGACATGGTCATGTGGATTCTTGATTGGAGGGTTTAAATGGCCTGTTTGAAGAGTTATTGGGGGGCTTTTTTCCTATCCTTGCGAGGGAACGCACCTAGGGTTTGAAGGAGATTTTTGCAAGGTTTTGGAGTGCTTCTACACCATTCAACATCAAATTCCTTCGAAGGAGAGCTATTAGGGGAGCCAATGATGACATCAATTCACCGAGGTATGCCCTAGGCTCGATGGAGGAGACTTTCGATAAGGAGGAGCGGCTCTTGGAGACTATCATCATGGGACAGACGGGGTTATCTTTATGGGTTATTTACACTTTCATTTGAACTCATCTTTGATTTTGTATTACTTGCTCCAATGAGAGCTAAATCCCTAGTGGGTACTTGGACATGTAAATTCTAGGATGTATTTGATTGTGTTTCCTTAAATTGAGTATTTATTTGAGTTTCAATCTTATGTGCTTAATGCTTGATTTTCCCTTAGAGTGACACTAGGGTTTAGAATCTATTCTAATCATTCTTTTAATGAGTGAAAATCACCATTATGATTAGATTAACCAAGATTGAAGAGGGTTGAGAGGGTGAGTCGAGAGGTAGCGGAACGTCCCCTTTCCACTCTGATGTGATTTATCCTACCTCTACATTCCAAGAGTTCTTTGCAATAGCAACATAGTGAAGCGTTGAGAGTTCCCTCTATCACGCCCCTACTTGTGGGCCCATGGGACATGATAACCATCACGATGATCCCAAGGAGGGACACCCCGCCACTCAACCCTTGAGACGGCTAAACAACAACCTAGAAACACAATATTTGACACAGATATAAGATATAGAAGTACATTGATACTCAGTGGAAGTAGCAATAACAATAGCCATAATAATAAATAGAAATAAAAAGGTTCACAAATGCGCAGAGAAGCAACAATAACAATAGCACACAACTGATACACCAAGAGTTTAAGAGTTGTTTAGACACAAAACCATGCAACAAGGTTTATTACACACTCGTGAATCCAAAAGTTAAACAACCTATTCATAACCAAAAATAAACATACATGAACTGAAAAGATACACAAAAGATAGAATAGTAGCAAATGCTCAACACACTACCACACAACCGCACTCACTACCTGCAAAAGACTGGGAAGAGGAAAAAGGGATGAGCAACTAACGTTACTTAGTGAGGGGAGGTTAGCACAACTCTAATAGAAATATACCACAATAATAACATAAAACTCCAAAATGATACTTTACTATTAAAATAGTTAGTTTAGAGCATGAATACATATAATAACAAACTTTAATGCAAAAATAACAAGAAAGATAGAATAAGAAGGCATTCTACCTCAATTAGGGTTTTAGAATATCAAAGTGTAAAAATACTGAATATAGAGTTCCAAATTATGAAAATAAGCTAATAATGAAGCAAAGCTTCCACAAATAAACGTGTAAATCAAAATAATTCCAAATTATAAGTATAACAAAGTAAATAACATGAGTTTTACAATAAGTAAACATAAAACCAATGCCAAATTGAATTTATGGGAGACTGTCTCCTAAGAGCGACAACTGGGCTTCACCTGCTCACCATAAATTCAAGATGACAACACAAAAGAAACAATAGGAATAAATCTCAAACCGAGAATAAAGTAACACCCAACACTCACCCAGCTTAAAGTGGTCTAGAAACTTCCCTAAACCTTCACTGCAACAGTGGTTAGGTTCAGAGCCGTCAAAGTACTCGTGCCCTTGATGTTGATTCATCAGTTTATGGTGTGGTGACAATGTCTACCCAATGAATATTCAGTCAGGATTCTACACTCCCACCTGAACTGGGCCTCATAGTAATCAGCCGATCTACCATGCCATCTCAAAAGACTAGCCATGGTGACAGCCTACTGTAGTAGGGTATCACCATACAAACTCAACAAATGAGCACAACTCCATATGGAGTACAATAGCCAACATAATACTCAGATAAATCAAGAATCACCATCTATTGTACAAGGGAGTTATGTACACACAAATTAAAATAGTTTAATATTAGTCACTACACAATAAGCAACTTAAGTGATAACTCAAAAATCTTTCAATTTGAACACAAACTTGCATAAGTAAGGCATCAAGCAATAAACTCATTTTAGGGCAATAAACATCTCAAAATTAATCATAATAGCCAACAAAATCTCATTAAGCAAGATAGATTATATAGACATATAAATATTGTCAATCTTCTAATAAAATCATGCTTAATAGTCCCACTCACTTAGTTGATGATTTCTCTTCATCGCAAGCTAATCCTCGGCTAACTCTTTAGCCTCGAGCCAACGCTTCACCTTCTTGCCAAGGACAACAAAAAACATCAAAGATTAGTACCAAAGTCCAAGTAAAGAAACCCTAGGTTCCTTTTACCAAACAACCCTAATCCACTCTAGGGCTTGCTCAACTAAACATCAGGTTACTAGTGAAGTTCTAGAGGGTTAGGTCTCACTCTAAGCCAAAGAAATCAAGAAAACAAAGAAAACTCACAGGTTCTACAATAACTCTAACCTAGGAGATGAAGGATCTCTCTCAATCCTTCATCAAACCAAGGAAATACAACCAAATCAAGACTCCAAGCTCAAGACCCAGCATAAACCAAGGATTTCCAACCAAACAAACTCGAAGAAACACCACCGGAGTGAAGGGAAGAAGAAGGAGAAAAACCATACCTTCAAGCTCCTTAAAACTCAAGGAAAACCTTCACAAGAGAGGGGGAAGAGATCCTCAAGCCTCTAACTCTAAGTCTAAGCTAAGAAAAGAGAGGATTAAAGAGGGGAAAGAAGAAGATCTAAAGAGGAGAAGATAAGGGAGACAAAAGAACAATAAGAAGGGGAAAAGAAAGAGCCATAAGGGGATTTTTAAAACTCTAGAAGGCCCTAGAAACCCCACTATCGGGTTCCCTTCACAGGCTCCATTGCAGCCACAAGGGAGGTTGTGAAGGAATCCAGAGAAGAATCACAAGATCCATTGCTGCCACAAGGAAGGTGACACACCCTTGTATGCGTGTATAGCAAGTGTACGGGTGTCAAAGTAATAAAGTACCCAAATGGTGGGTAATCGAATCCACAGGTAATAGACTCTAGAAATATGTAGTATTGCTAATTAGCTAAAGTGATAATCAATTGGTTATTGTGTTCAAGATGTTAATGAAATAAAACGACTAGAAAATAAGCAAAGGGTAAAAGGAAGAGGCAATCAATGATAAAGCAGGGTACTCGGACAATGCTCCCTCTAGGACTATTGTTTCAAGTGTAAGAATAACACTATGCTTCCCTAATTGAGATTTAAAGAGTCCTGGAAATCAAAAAGCACATAGTCCCAAATATAAGGTCAACCATGACTAGCCCTCTACATATACCCTGGCGGAAAGGAAGACTCTCAACACCTAACACTGCGTGGGACTGCTTGGGATTCTAGGGACTCCAAGTGATAAATCCTATTCCCAAATATAGATCAAACACTTTGGTCTAGATGAAAGATCACTAATCACAACTAAGCCCCAACGGAAAGGGTCCTCAACACTTCACTCTGTTGTGCCTACATAACTAAGCCTCAGTGGAGAGGATCTATCAACACTTCACTCTATTGTGTTTGCAAAGAACTCTTGGAATGTGGAGGTAGGATAAATCATATCGGAAGGGAAAGAGAACGTTCTGCTACCTCTCAACTCACCCACTCAACCCTATTCAATTTTGCTAAGTCTAACCCTAATGGTGATGGTTACTCGTCAAAAGGGTGACTAGATGAATTCTCAACCCTAGTGTCACTTTAAGGGAAAATAAAGCCATAAGCATACAATATTGAAACTCAATTAAAGAAAACATAATTAAACTCAATGAAACAAATCATCCTAGGGTTTACAAGTCTAAGCACCCACTAGGGTTTTAACTCTTCATGGAGCAATACAAAATCAAAGTTGAAATCAAAGATAAATGCAAACTATCCAGAAATATAACCCCCTTGTTGTCCATGATGATGGTCTTCAAGAGCCGCTTCTCCTTCTTCAATGATACTTTTGTCAAGCCTAGGGCACACCTCACCAAAACGATGCCATCGAAAGCTCCCACAATAACTCTCCTTCGAAGGAAGTCGATGTTGAACAGGATAGAAATGCTCTAAAACCTAGCAACAACCTTCTCCAAACCTTAGACGTACTCTCTCCCTAAAATAGAAAAAAGATCCCTTCAAACTTTCTTCAGTTGCCTTTTAAGCACAAAAATCATGATTTCATACACCCATGTGGAATTTCCACATGGGCGTATGGATTTTCTATTTTTCCAATTTTCACATTGTATAAACAGTAACTTCATAGCACCTATGAACAACACTTTGCTACAGTAATTTCTATAGTGATCCTGAATTCCTCTTCTTCCATTGAGGCCACACGGTTGGGTACATACCTGTATGGTAGGTCATGTCACTTCTTTTCTTTCAAATGTTTTGATGAAGCTCTTGAAAACTCTACACAGGTTCGAGCATGAGTGTGTGACTATCATTGTGCCTTTCTAACTTGTAACTAAAGTTACACAGTCTTGGAAGTTGGCATACATCCTCATGCATATGATCACAGCTCGTGTCTTGACCCTTCTTCCATGCAGGAGAATTCTCAAAATCTGCGTTCATGACCTATTTTTGCTTCCTTTTCTTCTTATACGGCCTCCACAACCCTAAATGCATAAAAGAATATAAAAACACACGAATGAGCCATAAAACCTGACTAAAGCAATGCACATTGTAAGTAAAACATACTGAATAATATGCATACACAAGCACTTATCAGAAGGCCTTAAGGCTTCCGAAGGAGCTTAATGGGTTCCCTTGTGCCCCTAAGAGAGGCGACAAGGACTTTGGCCAATTTTTAAAGGTTTTCCCCTCCTTTTTCTTGCCTTCACTTGACCTCAACTCAAATTCTAACACCAAAAGACAATCAAGAAAGCTCATACACCAAAGATACACACAAGGAACGAGTCAAAAACAAAGCAAGGAAATAGGAAAATGGTCAAAATACCACACCATCTCCGTTGGGGCTAAGTCGTGATTAAGGATCCTTTGCTTGGACCAAAGTGTTTGATCTAGATTTTGTAATAGGGTTTATCACTTGGAATCCCTAGAGCTTTAAGCAGTCTGAGACACCCCTTCTGTGTGTGTACCGCAAGTGCACGGGTTATCAAAGTAATAAAATACCTAGGTGAGTGGGTAGTCGAATCCACATGGAATAGTTGCTTTAGAAGCACAAAGTGTTACTATTTAGTTAGAGTGAGAAGCAAGTTTTGATGTTGCTTTAAATTATCAATGCAAAAAAAAGTAAAAGTGAAAAGAGAAAAAAAGGAGTAAGGAGAGGTAATTGATTGTAAAATGGGGTACTCGGAAAATGCTCATCCTAGGACTATTGTTTCAAGTGCAAGATTAATATTATGTCTCCTAATTGAGGTTTAATGAGTCGTGGAGATCCAAAGACACATGGTCTTAAACCTAATGTCAACCGTGACTAGCCCTTTACAGTATGCCCCTGCGGAAATGGATACTCTCGACGCCTTACACTGTATAGGACTGCTTCAAGCTCTGGGGACTCCAAGTGATAAACCCTATTCCCTAATATAGATCTAACCCATTGGTCCATGTGAAAGATACCTAGTCACGATTAAGCCCATGACAAGGTCCCCTTGCGTATATCCCGCAAGTGCACGGGTTTGTCGAAGTAATAATCCCGGATGAGCGGGTATCGAATCCACAGGGAGTAGGGAATAAAAAAACTTAATCCGCTTCTTAGCTTTGTGAAAGATTAGTAGTGATAAGTGTGACAATGATTCAATTCTCAAAAGTAAAAACAACAAGTAAGAGAGTACGAGTAAAGAGGGAGGTAAGGCAATTGATAAAGATGGGGTACTCGGATAATGTTCCGCCTAGGATAACCGTTTCAAGTGCAAGAATCCTCTATTATGCTTCCTAATCGATGCAATGGTGAGTCGTGGAAATCCTTAAATACATAGTCCCAAACATAAGGTCAACTATACATAACTCTATACATGTCCCGGTGGAGAGATTAGATAACCTCTCAACCTCGCACTCGAATAGAGTTGCAATGAGCTCTAGGGATTCCAAGTGATAAATCTCTTCCTAATTATAGACCTAACCCTTTGGTCCAGGTAGAAGGTCACTAACCACAATTAAGCCTTAGATACTAAGATCACCTCAACGCTTCACTCCGTTGCACGTGCAACTAAGCCCCAGTGGAGGGTCATCCCTTAGACCATTCACTGTATTATGGCCGCAAGGAACTCGAGGAACGGAGGTAGAATCTATCACGTCGGAGGGGAAAGAGGACGCTCCTGTACCTCTCGACTCACCCTCTCAACCCTCTCCAACCTAGCTTTGTCTAACGCTCGTAGTGTGTCACTCACTCACAAGGTTACCAACAAGAACTCTCAACCCTAGTGTCACTCTAGGGGAAATGTTCATACAATCAAGCATTCAAGGTTGGAACTCACAACAAACATCAATTAATTGAAAGCATAATAAAAGAGATTCAATGAAACAAATACATCCTAGGGTTCACAAATACCCAAGTACCCACTAGAGGTTTAGCCCTCCATGGAGCTAAGTACAATCAAAGAAATAGAATGTAAAAGCAATGAATCCATAGAGAAACCCCCTCGATAGTCGTGTCGATGGTCTTGTGGAAAGTCCTCTACTCGTCGTCCAAAGATTCCCTCATCCGGTATAGGATACGCCTCGACGGAAGCTCCCTTACCAACCTTCTTCTTAAGGAATAGACGATGTCGGAGCCGTAGAACCTCTCTAAAACCTTAGCTAATACCTCAAAACTCTAGCTGAAATCCTTTCTCAAGTTGGGGAAAAGATGGAGAAAAGAATGCTGAAATCGGGGCTGAATCGGCTTTAAATAGGGCTGGAATCGGGCGACCACACGGGCATGTTGATTTTACACACGCCCATGTGGAATTTCCACACGCCCATGTGGATTCTCTGAATTCCTGTTTTCTCGGCCGGTTGTGAATAGTGCTACTACAGTACTTTCGCTACATTATTCTGCTACAGTGCCTGGCCTAAAATACTTCCCGAGTCCATACTTTCATCGAGGTGATGCAAACGGGCACACGTTCACGTCGTGGATCGCTTTGCTTCTTTAATGACGGACAAGTTGGTGGAAATCTTGTTCTATGTGCATAAGTCGGAATACTTGAGTGTGACTGCCCTTGTGCCCCTCCAAATGGTTGTGCTAACTCAAATACGAGGAGGTTGGCACACACTTTAGCATCTTACATCCGACCTATGTCTTCGCGTTTGAACCTTAGCAAGATTTCCTCCATAATCGGTGCATTATGATCCACATTGGCTTTTTTCCTTCATACTCGGCCTCCAAACCCTACCTGCATAAAAGTAACATAAAAACACACATATTAGTGTAAAAACCCGAGAAAAGTAATGCTCAACATAAGGAAAGAATGCTTCACATTCATATCACACAAGCACTTATCAAACTCCCCCACACTTAAGCTTTTGTTTGTCCTCAAGCAAAAATTAAACATTCTGTGTATAGATGAAGGAAATATTGGAAGTGCTTGGCCTTAGGTTCACCAAAGTGTACAGAGAGAGCATTCTATAAGTAAGGGAAATTTTAACATTAAATACAAAAAATCAAAGCTCTAGCTAAAAGCTTGAATAAAAAAGGACAACAAACCCGAAATCGTGTATGTGTGTGAACTCACCCAAAACAACCTAAGGTATACTCCTCAAAGTTCTATGTACAAGGGACTTATTTATCTACAAAAGTGACAACAATTGCAAAGATGGTATTACCTTCACACATCCTCTAAGGTAGCCCTTTCCAAAGCTGCCGCTAAGATGGCTTTCACACTTTTGAGGTGGTAGCTCTTTCTACCGGAGTGGTAGTTTTCACTCATCCTATGAGATATCTCTTTCTCTCATTAGGGCATAGCTAGTATCCGACTTATGAGAGGAGCTTCATACTACATAGGTGGTAGCTCTTTCCACCCAAAACAAACAAGAAAACTATTTTGTTCCTTCTTCTCATCATTCATTTTTTTTTCAGAATTTAACACAAGAAACAACCATAACTAGTCCCTTTAACATCGAACATGAGTTTCCAATAGAGTTTAAAGAGTGAGCAGTGCACTGAGTGTAAATCGGATAAAAATTCATAGAAATTCAAGCAAGAACTAGAGAATAAAAACATTCAATGTTAAAAATTCTCCTAAACTCAAGAATATGATCATTGCAACTAAGGTGAACAGCCATTGGCTATGTGAGCATGTATAACAATCAAAACTAATATAAAAGATATGTGCACTATGAAACTCCCCCCCCCCTCCATACTTAAGTTGTACATTGTCCCCAATGTACACATGCAAGCTCACTCATAATGTATATCAATGAAGAATATATGTGGAAGAAGCAATCAAAACAATACTCCCCTAACTCCTAGTGTTGCGTTTGATGGAGCTAAGTCCTTGGGAGTAATGTTCCGACGGGTTGTGAAGCTCACACGGCCAAGTGTCGTGACAACTTGGCCGTGCCTATGACAGAGTCTCAATTCCCATGATGACAACACCATCTGCACGCATACACGAGGGGGTTCAGTGAAGCTCAATAAAATAAAAATAACTCGAGTATATATAAAACATAGACAATGAATACAACTCGAGATGTAAAATGAAAATAAACTCAGAAGGAGAATCCTTTCTGAGTGAACAAGTCTAAAATAAAATGCAAAATAAAGAGAATGCAGAAAAATAAAGTCAAATGTCGGTGTCACGCTCTGCCGGCTCCTCTACTACTGCTGGTCGTGGGGAAACATAAGGTGGATCCACCGTTGCTAGTTTAGGAGATGGGCGTGCAGGAGATGCTGAGGGTCTGGATCTCAATAGATCTCGTAGGAAGTCGAAACGGGCCATAAGATCTATATACTGAGCTGACTGTATCGCGCAGAGCTCCGCTATCTCGGTCTGAATCTCTCTCACATCGCTGTCAAGCCTCTCAATACAATCATAAGCTCGGGGCCCCTGTGCTACACGGGATATGGGAACCTGTCTGGAATCCTCCACTGTATCCCCTCCGCTCCCAGCGGTCTCTGGGGTAGCTGAAGCAATAATATAGACCCCTGGCCCACATCTCCTTACCAACTCCATCATCCTGATCGTCTCAAACACAAGAGGTGTAGGCACAACTATCCTCTCAACACCTCGTAAAGCATCTACCAAACCCATCCCCAAGATGAGTCTGGTAATGTAAGGGCCAGCAAATAATAATCCCACTCTCGCAGACTGACCCTGGTACCTCAGAACATCTGCCACTATGCACCCCAAGTGAATCGGCACATTGCGGGCCATGGAATATAAAAAGAATTAGTCCTGCCTGGCCAGAGCAGCTGTGTTATTGCCTCGACCTGACACAGACCTGCTGAGGACCGCGTGCAAATACCTGTAGCTCAACTGGGATAGGCTGGTGGCCTTCGACATTCCCAGTTCAATCTACCCATGTCCACATAGGACCCTATACACATAGTCTAGAGTCACTGATACTGGAAAATCCACAGGTAAACGTCCATACTGCTCTGTACTGGTATATGCGACATCGTACAGGCCCATTCGAATCGAAAACTCAGTGACACTCATGGATAATGGATGTCAAAATGCTCGAAATTATATAGCATCCATAGTGTCAATTCTCCCATACCTCAACTCAAAAGACGCTAAAACCTTTAGCGTTAATGCGCGGTAATCCGGCTCACGAATCGTCAGTAACCTCTTCCAGCTTCCTACTGCTAACATATCATCGATCTCATCAGCTAGCTCATCACCCCGCTGAATATTTCTCAGCACTTGTAAATCCACAAAACAAGTCTGACCAAAACCAAGTGATGAAAGTCTATCAAATCGATCTTGATGCTCGGGATTTGAGAATTCCATGTGTATTGGCTCGGGTGAGGTAACTCTGAGACGCTTTACTTCGTTCTTCTTCACGCGAGGTGCCATACCTATAGTACAAAAAGAGGAAAATGATCAAAGAAGCTCAAAAGCAGTATATTGCAGAATTCCACACGGGCTTGTGGAAATTACCCACGCCCGTGTGGGTCTGCAGGGCGTGAAAAATCCGCATGGGTGCACAACAATTCTCAAGAATTTAACTGAAAATCGCGTCTAGACGCTTTATAAACATGCACCATGTGATAAGTGCTTGTGCGATATGAATGCGAAGCATTCATTCCTTATGTTAAGCATTACTTTTTTCGGTTTTTACACTAATATGTGTCTTTTTTGTGTTACTTTCGTGCAGGTAGGGTTGTGAGGCCGAGTATGAAGGAAAGAAGCCAATGAGGATCACAATGCACCGATTTTGGAGGATATCTTGCTAAAGTTCAAATGCGAAGACATAGATCGGGTGTGAGATGCTAGAGTGTGTGCCAACCTCCCTGTATTTGAGTTTGCACAACCATTTGGAGGGGCACAAGGGCAGTCACACTCAAGCATTATGACTTATGCACATAGAACAAGATCTCAATCAACTTATCCGTCATTGAAGAAGCAAAGCGATACACGGCATAAACGTGTGCCCGTTTATGTTACCTCGATGAAAAAGTGGATTCAGGAGTATTTTTTTTGCAGGTACTGTAGCAGGATACTGTAGCAATCACTGTTCACATCCGGCCGAAAATGACAATTCCAGAGAATCCACACGGGCGTGTGGAAATCACCCACGCCCGTGTGGAAATTCCACAGGGCGTGGGAAAAATCCACAAGCCCGTGTAGTCGCCCGATTCCAACCCTATTTAAAGCCGATTCAGCCCCGATTTTTATATTCTTTTCTCCATCTTTTCCCCAACTTGCGAGAGGGCTTCGGCTAGGGTTTCGAGCGGTATTGGCCAAGGTTTTGGAGAGGTTCTACGGCTCCGACATTGTTTCAAGTGGAAGAACCCTCTATTATGCTTCCTAATCGATGCAATGGTGAGTCATGGAAATCTTTAAATACATAGTCCCAAACTTAAGGTCAACTATGCCTAACTCTATACATGTCCCGGAGGAGAGATAGATAACCTCTCAACCTCGGACTCGAATAGAGTTGCAATGAGCTCTAGGGATTCCAAGTGATAAATCTCTTCCTAATTATAGACCTAACCCTTTGGTCCAGGTGGAAGGTCCCTAATCACAATTTAGCCCTAGATACTAAGATCACCTCAACGCTTCACTCCGTTGCATGCACAACTAAGCCCCAGCGGAGGGTCATCCCTTAGACCATTCACTCTATTATGGCCGCGAGGAACTCGAGGAACGGAGATAGAATCTATCACGTCGGAGGGAAAAGAGGACGCTCCTGTACCTTTTGACTCACCATCTCAACCCTCTCCAACCTAGCTTTGTCTAACGCTCGTAGTGTGTCACTCACTCACAGGGTTACCAACAAGAACTCTCAACCCTAGTGTCACTCTAGGGGAAATGTTCATATAATCAAGCATTCAAGGTTGGAACTCACAACAAACATCAATTAATTGAAAGCATAATAAAGAGATTCAATGAAACAAATTACATCCTAGGGTTCACAAATACCCAAGTACCCACTAGGGGTTTAGCCCTCCATGGAGCTAAGTACAATCAAAGAAATAGAATGTAAAAGCAATGAATCCATAGAGAAACCTCCTCGACAGTCATATCGATGGTCTTGTGGAAAGTCCTCTACTCGTCGTCCAAATATTCCCTCGTCCGGTATAGGATACGCCTCGATGGAAGCTCCGCTACCAACCTTCTTCCTAAGGATTGACGATGTCGGAGCCGTAGAACCTCTCCAAAACCTTAGCCAATACTTCTCAAAACCCTAGCTGAAACCCTCTCTCAAGTTGGGGAAAAGATGGAGAAAAGAATGCTGAAATCGGTGCTGAATCGGATTTAAATAGGGCTGGAATCGGGCGACCACATGGGCCTGTGGATTTTACACACGCCCATGTGGAATTTCCACACGGGCGTGTATAATTTCCACATGCCCGTGTGGATTCTCTGAATTCCTTTTTTCTCGGCCGGCTGTGAACAGTACTACTACAGTGCTTTCGCTAAAGTGTTCCGCTACAGTACCTGGCCTAAAATACTTCCTGAGTCCATACTTTCATCGAGGTGACGCAAACGGGCACACGTTCACGTCATGGATCGCTTTGCTTCTTTAATGACGGACAAGTTGGTGGAAATCTTGTTCTATGTGCATAAGTCGGAATGCTTGAGTGTGACTGCCCTTATGCCCCTCCCAATGGTTGTGCTAACTCAAATACGAGGAGGTTGGCACACACTTTAGCATCTCACATCCGACCTATGTCTTCGCGTTTGAACCTTAGCAAGATTTCCTCCAAAATCGGTGCATTATGATCCATATTGGCTTCTTTCCTTCATACTCGGCCTCACAACCCTACCTGCATAAAAGTAACATAATAACACACATATTAGTGTAAAAACCCGAGAAAAGTAATGCTCAACATAAGGAAAGAATGCTTCGCATTCATATCACACAAGCACTTATCAGCCTAGCATTAAAAATTACTTCAATACTTCACTCTATTGCTCACGTAAGTAAGCCCTAGGGGAGTTTGTCTCTTAGCACTTCACTCTATCATGAATGCAAAAAAACTCTTGGAATATGGAGGTAGGATAAATCACATCGGAAGGGAAAGGGGATGCTCCTCTACCTCTCGACTCACCCTCTCAATCCTCTTCAATCTTGCTAAGTCTAATCCTTATGAAGTTGTCACCCCTTCAAACGGATTACCTAGATAGTTTCTCAACCCTAGTGTCATGATAAGTGCTTGTGTATAAGTAATACAAAGTATTCTTTTCTTACATTGAGCATTACGTTTCTCAGACTTTATCGTTTATTGTTGTGTGTAAAGTGTTCTTTTGTACATCTAGAGTTGTGGAGACAATTGTGGAAGAAATGAACCAAAAGTAGATCATGGATGCATTTGATGATGAAGTCTTAAAGTGAACAAATATGAAGACACAAGTTGTGCTCAAAGACATCTGAGTGTGTCTAACCTTCATTGTGCTCGAGCGATTACAAAACTTGGAGGGGCACAAAGGCAGTCACACTAATGTGTTCCAACTTGTGCAATACTAGCAAAATCTTCATCATTGTGGTTTAGTTGAAGACACAATGTGATCTACAGCACGGATGTGTGCCCGTTCATGTGGCCTTGATGAAAAGTGTGGATTCGGGAGTATTTTGGCGAAGTACTGTAGCAAATCACTGCAGTAAAATCACTGTAGCAGTTATTGTTCATAGCTTACAGGAAATGAACTTCTAGAGATTCACACGAGCGTGTGGAAATCCTACACGCCTGTGTGGATGCCCGATTCCAGCCCTATAAAAGACACGATTTCAGAATTCTTAAGAGATCTTTTTCCCAACTTTTGTCCATCTTTAGAGTCGCTCACGACTAGGGTTTGGAGAGGCTTTGGCTAGGTCTTTGGAGTGGTTCTACGACTTTTGACACCATGTTCCTTCGAAAGATAGTTATTGGGAGAGCTTTCGTCAGCATCAATTCGGTGAGGTGAGCCCTAGGCTTGACGAGGGAACCCTTGGAGAAAACGGGGTGACTCTACAAGACCATCGATACGGATTACGAGGGATTTTTCTTATGGATTGCATGCTTTTACATTCTATTTCATTGTTGATTATATCTCACTCCATGGAGAGCTAAACCCCTAGTAGGTGCTTGGAATTCTAAACCCTATGATGATTTTGTTTCATTAACTCTTGTTTTGCTTCTTTAATTGATGTTTTAATTGAGTTCCAACTTTGAATGCTTGTTGTATTGATTTTCCCTAAGAGTGACACTAGGGTTGAGAATCTATCTTGGTAATCCTTGTGGATGAGTGACACACCATGAGGGTTAGATAAAGCATGGTTGGAGAGGGTCGAGAGGGTGAGTAGAGAGGTAGCAGAATGTCCCCTTTCCCTTCCGATGTGATTTATCCTGCCTCTACATTCCAAGAGTTCTTTGCGATCATGATAGAGTGAAATGCTAAGAGACAAACTCCGCTGGGGCTTAGTTACACAAGTAAAAGAGTGAAGCGTTGAAAGTAATTCTTAGTGCTAGGGCTTAATTGTGACTAGGGGTCATTCTCCTGGACCAAAGGGTTAGATATATATTGGAGAATAGTGTTTATCACTTGGAGCCCTTAGAGCTTCATGCAACTCCACACAGTGTGAGGTGTCGAGAGTATTCCTTTCCGCTGGGGCATAGTGTAGGGATAGTAATTGTTGACCTTAGGTTTGGGACCGTGTGTTTTAGGATTTTCAAGACTCATTAAACATCAGTTAGGAGGCATAATGATTAGTCTTGCACTTAAAACAATAGTCCTAGTATGAGCAATGTCTGGGTGCCCCATCTTATATCGATTGCCTTTCCTTATTTCCATTGCATCTCTTCCTTTCTTTTCTTTATTTTCCTTTGCATTAATATTGTTCACACAACTCATCAATCATTCTCACTATAGTTAAATAGCAATACTTATGTTTCTTAGCACTATTTCCTGTAGATACAACTACCCACTCACCAGTGTACTTTACTACTTCGACAACCCATACATTTACGGTACACACACGCAAGGGTGTGTTAAGGTTTTGGTGCCATTATTGGGGAATAGGTGTTTGGAAGCATTTTGTACTTTGCTATTTTAGCTATTCATCATTTGTTTCTATTCCACACTTTCTTATTTTTCCATCATTTTGATTTGGTTTTCTTTCTTTGATTGCAGCTCCAGGTTATGACTCGAGAAAACCCTTCGACTTTAGTTGTAGGCGATCCAGATATTCGAAGGAGAATTCATAAAAAGGGAAAAGAACTTGTGCAAGAACAGTCTAATGAGCTGAGATAGAAGGTGAAGTGTCTGATAATATAGCAGAACAGAATGAGCAGCAGAGAACACTTTCAGATTATGCTAGCCCCGCAGTTCTTGGCACGCAGTCTAGTATTGTGCAGTTACCGATTATGGCTCAGAATTTTGAGCTCAAGCCAGGCTTCATCCAGATGTTACAGCAGTCTGCACAGTTTAATGGTTTGGCCGATGAGGATCCAAACAATCACATTGAGAATTTCTTGGAAGTGTGTGATATACTCAAGATTAATGGAGTAGACGGATGATGCTATCAAGTTGAGAGCTTTCCCATTTTCCTTGAAAGAGAGATCAAAGTAGTGGCTACATTCATTGCCTAGAGCGTCGATTACTACTTGGGAGGAGATGGTAGAAGCTTTTCTTGCCCGATATTTCCCTCTCAGAAAATCAGTGAAGCTTAGGAATGAGATATCTTCTTTTATGTAAATGGAATTGGTGTCTCTTTTTGAGACATGTGATAGATTGAAGGAGCTCCTGCGGAAATGTCCTCAACATGGGTTCCCCGAGTGGATGATTATTCAAACTTTCTATAGTGGTTTGAACCCAAGCGCAAAGCAGTTACTTGATGCTGTAGCAGGAGGTACCTCAGGAAGCAAGACCCCAGAAGAAGCCCAACATCTCATCGAAGAAATGGCTATGAACAGTTATCAGTGGAACACATGGGACAGAAAGAAGGTAGCCAGACTTCATGAGATCGATGCAGTCACATCATTGGTGGCCTAGGTTGAGTCATTGAGTAAGAAGTTATACACTCTAACTTCTCCTAGAGTGGCAACATTGATGAGTTACACTGGGTGTGGGAGAGGACATGCTCCATCTGATTGCCCGATTTCTATTGGTGGTACCACTCCCGTAGAATAGGTTAAGTTTGTAGGTAATATAATGAGAGGTCAAGGGAATCCATTTAGCAATACCTACAGCCCAGGGTGGAGAAGCCACCTAAACCTTTCTTCGAGTAATCAAGGGCAACAGAAGGTGATAGCACCACCGGGTTTCCAACAACAACAACAAGCCCCGAACATGGAGAATAGAGTTTCAGGGGTTGAAAACCAGATGATCGACTTAAAGAAGGCTTTGACCAAGTTAATCCAATCGTTGGATACAAGATTTCAATTAGTTGAAGCTACACTTTGTAACCACAATGCATCATTGCATAACTAGGAGAATCAAGTGGGCCAAATTGCGAAGTCACTTTCAAAAAGACCACAAGGGAGTTTGCCTAGCAACACGGAGACCAATCCAAGAGAACATGTGAAGACAATCACTTTGAGAAGTAGCCGTGAAGTTGAGAGTAGGCTCCCTGGTGAGAAGACTAATGTTAAGTTACCCTAGGTCATGGAGGTTGAGGATAGAGCCAAGAAGAAAGAGGTTGTACCCCCACCTTACAAGCCAAGAATCCCTTTACCCTTCAGGATTGAAGAATGACCAAAATGATGAGAAATACAAGAAGTTTTTGAGTATATTCAATCAATTGCACATCAACATCCCATTTGTAGAGGCGTTGTGTCAAATGCCTCGCTATACGAAATTTCTTAAGGACCTCTTGACCAACAAGAGGAAGTTGGAGGAAAGTGCAGCTGTGATGTTAGATGCTTCCTGTTCGGCGATGTTGCAAAAGAATATGCTGATTAAGAAGAAAGACCCCGGAAGCTTTATCATTCCATGCAACATTGCTAATTTGGGTGAAGAAAAAGCATTGGCAGATTCAGTGGGCTCGCATCAATGTCATGTCTTATACTTTATTTTAGAATATAGGCTTGGGAGGGCCTAGACCCTACTCGGATGACACTTCAATTGGCTGATTGAACAGTTAGACATCTGAGTGGGCATTATTGAAGTCATACTTGTAAAAATTGACAAGTACAAATTTCCTCTGGACTTTGTGGTGTTGGATGTTGATGAGGATGCTGAGGTCCCATTAATACTTGGTAGGTCATTCTTACACACTTCCAAGGCTCTTATTGACATTGACGGTGGGGAGTTGACACTTAGAGTTGGTGATGATAAATTGAGATACCGTATCACCGAGGCCATGCGGCATTCTCTTGACTTTCATGATACTATGTATTTTTTTAACACCATTGATGAGTTGATAGATGAATACATGCAGGAAATAATGTGTCCAAACCCATTTGAGGGCTGCTAGATCAAGTAGTGGAGAATGTAGAAGTCTTATCACTTGATCTAGAGGACAAGGTGCAACCTACCTCAGGGATCATGAAGAAGATGGTCCAAAAGATGAAGCAAGCAAGGAGACATCACAAGAAGTGCCCCAAGGCTAATGGGGATCTGCATGCATGGAGTAAGGATGACGAACCCTTATGTGTTAACAAACTTAATAACTCTTCCTCTACCTTGAAAAGATTATATTCATTGTGCTTTGAAGTTGTAGGTAAGAGGGCAACCTTCATCCATGAGCCCCAATGAGATAAGGTCAGGTACGTCAAGCTTAGTGACATTAAACAAGTGCTTTTTGGGGATCAACGCAGGCATTTACTATTTTTCTTGGTTTTAGTTTTAGTCAGTGTTGGTATCTTGGTTTTTACATGCTATTGCTATGTTTTTCTCATGAATTGTTTGTGTTTTAGTGTGCTTAATTGTGATGGGCAAAGTTTCTTGGTCGTTTGAGCGTGTTTTACATGTTTCTTTGGTCAGTTCTTTATGATATACATAGGCTCTGTGCGTGTATATGTGTGTAGAAATTTTTTGCAGAGCCTTTAGTTTTATCTAAGTGATCCATAGAAGACACACGGCCATGTGTAATTTCCACACAGACGTGTGTTTCCGTTCATAGCTCATCCCGAGAGGACACAGGGGCGTGTGAATGACCCTGTGAATGACCTTGTAACAGTCACATGCCCGTAGGTAATTTCCACATGGGCGCGTGGATCCTTGCAGAGTTCTCAGACTCTATCCATAGAAGACACAGGGGCGTGTGAATTTCCTTGTGGATGACCTTGTGAACAACACACGGGCATGGGTGACAGCGCCCCTTGTGTATGTCCCGTAAGTGCACGGGTTTGTCGAGTAATAAAATCCCAGGTGAGTGGGTATCGTATCCACAGGGAGTAGGGAATAAAAATACTTAAATTGTGTCTTAACCAAGTGAAATATAAATAGTGATTTTGTTAACAAGATGTAATGTAAACAAGAATAAAATAGACAAGAAAGAGAAGCACAAGTAAAGGGGAGGTAAGGCAATCGATATAAATGGGGTACTCGGATATTGTTCCACCTAGGACGATTGGTTCAAGTGCAAACCCTCTATTATGCTTCCTAACTAATGCATTAATGAGTCATGGAGATCCTTCAATACATGGTCCCAAATCTAAGGTCAACAATGCCTGACTTTATACATGTCCCGGAGGAGAAATTGAATAATCTCAACACCTCACACTCGTACAGAATCGCAATGAGTTCTAGGGATTCCAAGTGATAAATCCTCTTCCTAGATGTAGACCTAATCCTTTGGTCCAGGTGGAAGGTCCGTAGTCACAATTAAGTCCTAGGTGCTAAAATCACTTCAACGCTTCACTCCGTTGCCTCTGCAACTAAGCCCCAGCGGAAGGTCATCCCTTAGGCCATTCACTCTTCTATGACCCAAAGAACTCGAGGAAATGGAGATAGGATAAATCACACCGGAGGGAAAAGGGGACGCTCTGATATCTCACAACTTACCCTCACAATCCTCTCCAATCTAGCTTTGTCTAACTCTCGTGGTATGTCACTCACTCACAAGGGTTATGAATAAGAACTCTCAACCCTAGTGTCACTCTAAGGGAGTATTCATTCAATCAAACATTCAAGATTAGAACTTAATAAAAGCATTAATTAATGGAAGCATAATAAAAGATTTAATGAATCAAATACATCCTAGGGTTCACAAATCCAAATACCCACTAGGGGTTTAGCTCTCCCTGGAGCTAGTTACAATCAACAATGAAATCGAATGTAAAAGCAAGTAATCCATAGAAAATCCCCTCGATAGTCATGATGATGGTCTTGTGGAGAAGCCTCGACTCTTACAAAGGAACCTTTGTTTGGCCTAGGATACACTTCTCCGGATCGATGCAGACGAAAGCTCTCCCACTAACCTTCTTTCAAATGGAGCGCGATGTCGAGCCGTAGAACCTCTCCAAATCCCTTGCCAATACCTCTCTAAACCCTAGCCACCGTCCTCTCTCAAGTTGGGGAAAAGATGGATAAAAGGATTTTGAAATCGGGGCTGAAATCGGCCTTAAATAGGGCTGGAATCAGGCATTCACATGCCCTTGTTGATTCTCCACACGGGCATGTGGAAATTCCACACGGGCGTGGATAATGTCCACACGCCAATGTGGATTCCCTGAACTTCACTTTTTTAGCCGGCTGCGAACAGAACCTACTACAGTAACGGCCCGAAATACTCTCGAATCCATGTTTTCATTAAGGTAACATAAACGAGCACACGTTTACGTCGTAGATCACCTTGCTTCTTCAATAAACGGCTTCATTGGTGAAGATCTTGCTATCAATGCACAAGCAGAGATACTTGAATATGACTACCTTTGTGGCCCTCCAAATCATTGTGCTAACTTGAATATAAGGAGGTTGGCACACATTCTTGCATCTTGAACCTGACTTATGACTTCACGTTTGAATCTTCTCAAGATTTCCTCTAAATAGTGCATTCATGACCAACATTGGCTTCTTCCTTTAAAATTCGGCTTCACAACCCTATATGCATGAAAGTAATATAAATGCACACATATTAGTACTAAAACCTGATAAAAGTAATGCTCATCGTAAGGAAATTGTTTGTTATTTGTACATAGGTGGTAGAAAGAGCTAAAACCCATGATGTATGTAGCTACTCTCATAAGTCGGATACTTGTTATGCCCTAATAAGAGAAAGAGCTATCTCATGGGATGTGTGAAAGCTACCATCATTGGTAGAAAGAGCTACCACCTCGAAAGTGTGAAAGCCACTCGGGAGGCATCTTGGGAAATGACTATCTTAGAGGTTGTGTGAAGCTACTACCTATTTTTTTGTGTTTAGAAATAAGTCCCGTGTTAATAAGAACTTAGTAGTGGACATAGTGTTGACATGAGTTGAGTTTTTTTTCACACACACACACACACATGCATTCGGATTATCACTTTCATTTTTGATTGGATTGTTTGCTAGAGCATTGATTGTTTTGTCTAGTGTTTGATTCTCTCCATGACTGTAGAATTTTATTCTTGTACTCTTTGGGTGAACCTAAGGCCAAGCACTTCTCTTTTCTTTCCATGAGTTTAATGTTTAATTTTGCTTGAGGACAAGCAAAGACTTAAGTGTGGGGGAGTTTGATAAGTGCTTGAGTAGACATATTTTTATAGATGTTTTACGTGCATTGAGCATCATTTTTCACCATGGTTTATGTCTCAAATTGTGTATTTGGTGTTCTTTTATGCATATAGGTTGTGAATGCCTTGAAAAGTAAAAAGGAAGCAAAGATAGGCTATAAAGACACAATGTTGGGAGTTCTTGTTCAACTCAAGGACCAAGACACAAGAGGAGTTCATAAACGTGGAGATGTCGGCCAACTTCCAAGGAGATTCAAGTCAATTCACTAGTTGGAAGGGCACAAAGGCATCCACATCTTCATGTTCCTTCTCTTTGTGAAGATTGCAAGACCTCTCAAAGATACATCGATGAAGAAAAGTTTTATAACCTACCACATGGACGTGTGCCCGGACATGTGGCCTCAAGAGAAGAGTGTTTGGACAGCGTTTTGTGAAAAGTTACTGTAGCAACTCTAGAGAGGAGGCCTTGAAGGGTGAGACGGCTAGAGTTTGGAGAGGAGGTCTTTGAGGCTTTGGAGGCATTTCGTCACCAACTTTGATCGATTCCTCCTCCTTCATAGCATAAAGGAAGCCACCGGTGAACCTAGCTTCGGAGTGGGTCCTTCAAGACGTCGAAGCTCTCCATCAAGGTCATCAGTTCATATATAAGGGGGTTTATTTCTATGGTTTTAATGTACTTTCATTCATTGATGGTGTATTTTGTATGTTGCTCCATGGAGACCTAAAACCCTAGAGGGTATTTGGGCTTGTAAACCCTATGATTCTCATCTTTTGTCGGGTTTTCTTAGTGTTTCTATTTAATCCGAGTTTGATTAAGTTTTAATCTTTATTGTCTAATGCTTGCTTGCCTTATTGATCTTTTGGTTATTTGGTTTGCATGATTTGTTACCATGGTGAGAGAAAGGTCTCCATTAGGGTTAGAATCTCAAGATTGAAGAGGGTTAAGAGGGTGGGTCATGAGATAGGGAGCATCTCATTTCCCCTCCGATTGGTATATTCTATCTCCGTTCCCTAAGCTCTATGCAACCATATTTGGTGTGAGGCGTGAGATTGAGAGATTTCTCCGCCGGGACCTTGTATGGGGTTAGGATTCTTCGTCGGGAATTAGGGTTGGATCAATCTTTAGGAATCGGATACACCTCTTGGAATCCCTAGAGTGCTTTGCGGTCATATGTGGTGTGAGGTGTTGAGATTGAGCGATTTCTCCATCGGGACCTCGTAGGGGACTAGTATCGGTGATCTGGAGATAGGATCCGATTATTTTTGGATTTCCATGATTTAACTTACTCATCATAGAAACACTTTGCTTATCCGGTACCTAATACCTGAATCCTAAGGGGAGCATTGGCCGAATACCGCACTTTTACTGAATGAGATCTTCATCCATTTCACCCTTTCATATTCGTCTCCAATATTCATTTTTTCACACATTAGATCACCACACCTTTCCATTTATCATTAGGCTAGAAAGCAGAGAAGAAGTTAATACTAGTAGCCCTGTTTCCTGTGGATTCGACTACCCGACTCACCGGGTATTTTATTACTTCGACACCCATGCACTTACAGTTCACACGCATATTCGGACGTGTCAGCTGTATTGAAGCCAAATGCTCTATCCTAAGAATCCTTTATGTGCTATGATAAGTGCTTGACTGAACATGTTTTTATGCATGTTTTACATACATTGAGCATCATATTTTATACGGTTTATGTCTCATTTCGTGTATTGGGTGTTCTTTTATGCATATAGGTTGTGAAGGCATTGGGAATTCAAAAGGGAGCGAAGATAGGCTATCATGGCGTAATATTGGGAGTTCTTGTACAAATCAAGTTGGAAGACACAAGAGGAGTTCGTGTATGAGGAGATGTGTGCCAACTTCCATAGTTTTGCAAGCCAATTTATTAATGGAAGGGCACAAAGGCAGCCATGTCTCCACATTCCTCCTCTTTGTAAAGATTTCAAGACCTTTCAAGACGCATTGATGAAGGAAAAAGCCGTATAGCCTACTCATATGATCGTGTCGATCGTGGCCTTAAGAGGAGAATGTTTATCATCGAGTTTGTGGAAATCATCGTAGCAAAAAGTTCGTAGCAAGCTTCTGCGTATCGTAGCATAATTCTATCACCCCCCGACGGTGGCGAAATTCCCATGGCGCGTGAAATTCCCGCAGCCCAGCGGGCGTGGGGGGCACGTGACGACGCGATGTGAGGCTATAAATACACCTTTTGGCCGATTCTAAAGGGACTTTTTGCGGAGCTTTGAGCATAGACATTGAGAGAGAGGCGGCTAGGGGTTTGAGGAGAAGGTCTTTCGCCCGATTGAGAGGGAGTTCTCCACCAACTTTGATAGATTCCTTCGACGTCATAGCATTTTGGGGGAGCCATTGGTGACCTAGCTTCGAGAGGAATCCTTCAAGACGTAGAACTACCAATCAAGGTCCATCCGCGAATTCGAGGGGTTTTCTCTATGGGTTTTATTGCTTTTTCATTGTATTCATTATTGTTTTGTAACTAGGCCCATGGAGGGCTAAACCCTAGTGGGTATTTGGGCATGTGAACCCTAAGATTTATATTTTTGATTGATTCTCTTAATGCTTCTAGTTAATCCGAGTTGTCTTGAGTTTTTAATCTTGTGATTTAATTGCTTGCTAGTGTTGTTAATCCTTATGGTTGATTTACATTGCATGATTTAATACTTTGATGTGAGAGGTCTCCATTAGAGTTAGATTTCCAAGATTAAAGAGGGTTGAGAGGGTGAGCCTTCAGATGGAGGAGTGTCCCCTTTCCCTTTCGATTGAGTGTTTCCTATCTCCGTATTCCATATTATCTTTGCAACCATATTTGGTGTGAGGCGTAAGATTGCTCGATTTCTTCGCCGGGACCTTGTAGGGGGTTAGGATCCTTCGCCGGGAATTAGGGTTGGATCTACATTTAGGAATCGGTTTCACTCTTAGGTTTCCTTAGAGCATATTGCGGTCATATGGGGTGTGAAGTGTTGAGATTGGTTGATTTCTCCACCGGGACCTTGTAGGGGACTAGTGCCTTTTGCTTGGAGACAAGGATTGGTTATCGTTGGACTACCTCGACTCATTAGACTCGATTCTAGAGCATTTAGTGAATCTTGAGCTTCAAAGAAGATCTTAGGGGGATCATTGCCCGAATACCTCATCCTTAGTGATTGAGACTCCTCTACTTTATTTCTTGCATACTTGTTTGCTTTTGCTTTGCAATTAGTTCACTTCATTATATTCATTGATTCCGACTAGATAATTGAGAAGTGGTTATTACTGGTACTTCCGTTCTTTGTGGATTCGACTACCCGACTCACCGGGTAATTATTACTTCGACACTCGTGCACTTGCGGTTTACACACGCATATTCGGACGTGTCATGCTACAGTATCAATCCCAGGCTGTATTGTGGCCATATAACTGATAAGTGCTTGTGTGTTAAGTATGCTAAGTATTCTTTCCTTACGATGAGCATGACTTTTATCAAGTTTAAGAGCTAATACATGTGTATTTGTGTTCTTTTGCGCATGTAGGGTTGTGAAGCTAAGTATTAAGAAAAGAAGACAAAAGTAGATCGTGAGCACACTATTTATGGAATCTTGGAAGCAACAAATGCGAAGACACAAGTGGGGCTCTAAGATACGTGAATGTGTGCCAACCTCCATGTATTCAAGCCATTACAATAAGTTGGAGGGGTATGAAAGCAGTTACATTCAAGTATTCTAGCTTGTGCATGTATAGCAAGATCTCTACTAATATAGCCGTTTATGGAAAGAACAAAGTGATTTATGACATAAACGTATGCCCATTTACGTTACCTTGATGAGAACATAGATCAGGGAGTATTTCGGGCTGGTACTGTAGCAGGACACAACAGCAAACACTGTAGCAATTCATTGTAGCAGGTACTGTTCACAGTCGGCCGAGAAAAGTGATTTCCAAAGAATCCACACGGGCGTCTGTAAATTCCACATGCCCGTGCATTAATTCCATAGGCTCGTGTGGTGAATCCACAAGGGCGTGTGGATTCCGGATTTTAGTCCTATATAAGGCCGATTTCAGCCCTGATTTAGCATTCTTTTCTCCATCTTTTAGCCATCTTGAGTGAGGACGGCGACTAGGGTTTTGAGAGGTATTCGCTAGGGATTGGGAGAGGTTCTACATCTCCGACATCGTGTTCTGTTTGGAAGAAGGTTAGTGGGAGAGCTTTTGTCGCCATTGATCCGGCGAGGTGTATCCTAAGCCGGACAAAGGGACCCTTGGACTAGTAGAGGCTTCTCCACAAGACCATCATCACGACTATTGAGGGGGTTTTCTATGGATTTCTTGTTTTTACATTCGATTTCATTGATTGTAACTAACTCCATGGAGAGCTAAACCCCTAGTGGGTACTTGGATTTGTGAACCCTAGGATGTATTTGTTTCATTAAACCTTGTTATTATGCTTTCATTAATTGATGTTTTATTTGAGTTTCAATCTTGAATGCTTGATTGATTGAAGGCTCCCTTAGAGTGACACTAAGGTTGAGAGTTCACCTTGGTAACACTTGTGAGTGAGTGACACACCATGAGAGTTAGACAAAGCTAGATTGGAGAGGGTTGAGAGGGTGAGTGGAGAGGTAGCGGAGCGTCCCCTTTTTCCTCCATTGTGATTTATCCTACCTCTATTTCCTCAAGTTTTTTGCGGTCATAGTAGAGTGAATGGGCTAAGGGATGACCTTCCACTGGGGCTTAGTTGTAGAGGCAACTGAGTGAGGCGTTGAAGTAATTTTAGCACCAAGGGCTTAATTGTGACTAGGGACCTTCCACCTGGACCAAAGATTTAGGTCTACATCTAGGAAGAGGATTTATCACTTGGAATCCCTAGAACTCATTGTGATTCTATACAAGTGCGAGGTTGAGAGATTGTTCAATTTCTCCTCCGGGACATGTATAGAGTTAGGCATGGTTGGCGTTAGATTTGGGACCATGTATTGAAGGATCTCCACAACTCATTAATGCATTAGTTAGAAAGCATAATTGAGGGTTTTGCACTTGACATGATTGTCCTAGGCAGAACAATATCCGGGTACCTCATTTATATCGATTGCCTTACCTCCCCTTTACTTGTGCTTTTTTTCTTATCTCTTTTATTTTTGTTACATTACATCTTGTCACACAACTACTATTCACTTTTCGCTTAGTTAAGAAACAATTTAAGTGTTTTTATCCCCTATCCCCTGTGGATATGATACCCACTCATCTAGGATTTATTACTTTGACAAACCCGTGCACTTGTGGGACATATGCATGGGGCGTTATCATGTTTTTGGCACCATTGCCGGGGAATAGGTGTTTTAGAGACACTTTGTACTTTGCTATTTTAGCTATTTATCATTTATTCTATTTCACACTTTCTTATTCTTCCATCATTCTCATTTGTTTTCTTTTGTCATGTCTTACTTTTCCTTGCAAGGAGTTTAAATGATGATTGATCCGCTCATTGCTCTATATTCTCAAGTTGAAGCTCTGAGTGAATAAGTTGATATAATTATTGCTTCACAACAACAGAGCATTCCTTGTTGCAACACAAATCATCCAATTGAAAAGGGCTACCCAAACTTCTTGTGGAATAGTGATAGATAATATTGGGAAGCACCTCAAGCGGAATGTCAAAAGGGTGAGATACTTGGAGAGGATGCACTTCAGTTGTAAAGAGTACTAGCTAACTTTATTAAAGCATCCAATGTCTGCGTCCAAAATATGGAGACCACACTTAGATGTCATGAAGCCTCCTATAAAGACTTGAGCATCAACTAGGAGGGATACTTGACACACTCTCTGAGGAACAACAAGCATTTGAGCAAGCAATTCAAGTTCCTTATAGAGACGATGTGGTTATGATCGACAATGAAGTTGTTGGGCAGAACGAGTATGATGTTGTCGAGATTAAGGGGATGCAAGAAGAACCTTTCATTGAATGTGAGGATTGTTTGAATGGACAGTATGTTTGTGAGCAAGAAATGATATAAGGAGGATCGGCAAAGACAGATTGCTTTCAAGTTAAAATTGAAGAAGAAGTAAATCCTAAGGTAATGGAACGAGCACCCCTCTTTGGGATTGATCAACTCATAAATTACAAGAAAGAGATTTTGGGTTTGGAAGAAGATGTGGGTAGGAGATTGAAGCCATCCAATGACCCACCTGTGCTAAGCTTGGACAATTCCCAACCCAAATTGTTTCCTTGGAGGCCAAAGTTAAGATGGTTGGACTCTCCAACAAATATTCCACCCCGACAAGTAGATGTTTGGTTTAAAGGAAGTAGCTTTTGCAATGTCTAGTCGGGAGGAACATACTTTTTTCAAGCCTCTATAAGGTAAGGAAGAGGTACATAAGCTAAGTGACGTAAAACAAGCGCTTCTTGGGAGGTAACCCAATTTTTTTTTTAATGTTTTTCTAGTTTTTAGTTAGTATTTGCATGAATAAGGCTTTAAGTGTTGGTGTCTTGATTCTTAGATGCCTTTGCTATGATTTTCTTGTGGACATTATGGCGTTATCATGTGCCTAATCGTGTGTGGAAAAGAATTTTGGTCGTTTGAGTGTGTTTTTTTGTATTTTCTCTAGTTAAATTGCATTGTTAGGGAGGCTCTGAGTGTATATCTGTGTTTAGGAATTTTCTGCAGAGCCTGCAAAGTTTTCTAAGTGTCTAGAGAAAACACACGCCCATCTGGAATTTTCGTACAGGCATGCGTTTTCGTTCAGAGCTCATCCAGAGACAGCACAGGGGCGTGGACTCGCCCCTGTGAGCGACCTTCTAATGGTCCACGCTCATGTGGGATTTTCGCACGGGCGTGTGTTTCCCTGCAGAGACTTAGAGATTGTTCCCGAGAAGACACAGGGGCGTGGACTCGCCCCTGTGGATGATTCTGTTAACAAATGCACGGGCGTGGGTAATTTCCGCACGCCCGTGTGGTTCTCTGCAGAGAATTTCTCCTCCATCACGAGAAGATACAAGGGTGTGCGTCTGCCCCTGTGAATTGGCCAGTATGGATCCACGCCCGTGTGGAATTTTTGCATGGGCGTGTGAAACACTTAGGAATTTTCTCGGTTGGACAGAGAAGGCACAGGGGCGTGCGTCTACTCCTGTGGGTCGGGCACACAGTCGTGGGAATTTTTCACACGCCCGTGTGGATGCATTCAGAAACATAAGGTGGCATCCCGAGAAACCACAAGGGCGTGCGTCTGCCCCTGTGGGTCTCTCCTGTGGAGTCACACGGGCGTGTGTAATTTCCACACGCCCGTGTGGATGTACAGAATTCAAAGGCTGCATTTTCTCTTTATAAATTTATTTTTCCTTTTCATCTTTTCACTCCCAAACATTTTGAGAACTCATCGTTGCACTCTCCCGACCTCTCACCGTAATTTTAGAGGGTTATTACCTAGGTAGTCAGAACTGGGTTGGACCGGAACCGGACCCTAGGCCGGTCCGGTTCCATACCCAAAACCGGCCCAGAATAAACCCGCTCATAGACCGGATGAACCGGCCTGTTCAACCGTGAACCGGATGAACCGACCAGGTTCATCCAGTTTTCACTTTTCACAAAGTTTTCAACTTTTCAATGTTTTCATTGTTTTCAACCCTAAAAACCTAAACGAATTGAAGAGCAGAGGACTCCTGTGACCCAGATCGACACCACCAACATCTCTCAGACTCTCCCTCCTATCAATGATCAAGGCATGATCGCGTCAACCGGCAAAGTGGCAATCACCGGCAAAGCGGCAATCGCTCTAATTTTGTGAAGAAAGGCCCATCTCTCTCTCGCTCTGAAGACTTAAAGAAATAGGTATGATTGTTGAATCGTATGATACTAAGATGATAAGATCTTAACTTTCTTGTCCTCCGCCACCTCCACCTTAGCCACACCGTCAGGGTTTGAATTATCATGCCTCTTTGAGATATTTAATACAATCTCTGTCTGCATGCTTGAGGCTTCATGACTTCTTTTATAAATTTTATACTCCAAATTATTTGTTAATGGCTGCCCAGTCAATGCTATATAGTATATATCAAGCTGTTTGACTATTTCCAGTGCCCAGTTAATTTGGTTCCAAAATTGAGAATCCCTCTTCTCATGTGTTTGTTTCTATTATTGTTTAATTATAAAGTCAATTCTTTTGCCTGTCTATCAAGGATGAAGAATCATGTAAGATAGCCAAATTTGCCGTGTTTATCAGTAGGCTTATTATTCATTGAGACAAAATAAGAATAACTTATATATATATATATACCCGTAGGTTTGTCCAGGAGGAAGTGAAAAATGAGAATCTCTATATAGACACTAAATTTATGTAATATAAAATGGTTGAATCCACAAGAAGTTTTGCGGCTGTTAATTGTGTTCTTTGCATCTTATTAATCTGTGTTACTATTGTTTCACTGGGTGAACAGAAGTTGTTAGATTAGAGTTCTGAAGATTTTGCATTGATTGTTTATTCTATTATTAATATTTTTATTTTATTAGATCTTGAGGATTTGAATCTCCAGGACTGATTTGTTTTTGTTGTAGCTAACTGTGTTCATCCTTGAATCATTTTATACTCTACATAATTCTTTGCTTAGTTAGACATAACAAACAAGTAATTCCCTCTTAATCAATTTATAAATATGCTTGATAATATTAATTATTAAGTAGTTAAATATAAGCCATAAATTTCGATCAGCTGTTGCTAATTATAAATCAGTGATTTGCTTAATATTAAGTAGTAACACATAGCATTCATTCATTCATTAATTTAAAAAACTTTGGAATTACGATTAAAGTGTTAATATATATATATATATATTATATAGTTGGAGAGAAGTTATAGACTCATAAATGCTGTTTAGATTCTTTAGAATTGCTAAATTAGTAGCATCACAAGTATTTTGAATTTTTACAGCAATTTTTTTATTTATGTAAATTATCATAATTTACTATTTCATTGTTATTTAAAGGTTGTTATAACTTGTATTGATGTATTATACATTTATAATCTAATGAGTGGTTTAGATTTTAGAATCATTAGATTTTTTTTTAAATCATTAATTACTAAATTATTTGTAGAACTATTGTTGATTATATTAAGCTATTAATTAATTTTTTTGTAGTCAATGGAGACAAATAATGTGCAATCATCCGCCTCAAGTGGTAATGTTCGTTCTAAGACCGATCCGGCATGGGAGCACTTCACTTTATCTATTAATGATAAAGGAACAAAGGTTTACCATTGCCTCTATTGTGGAAAAAAATATCAAGGTGGGGGAATTTATAGAATGAAAGAGCATTTAGCCGGGAAAAGTGGTAACATACTTCCTTGTGGGAAAGTCCCTCCTGATGTTCGTGAATGCATCAAAGAATATATCACTAACTCCACATCTTCCAAATCAAGAGGGAAGGAATTAGTTAAAGAAGCATATGAAGAAGTAGAAGAGGTTGAAGAACAAGAGATAAATCCTACCAAGAATTTTGGAAAAAGGAAAGCAAAAGGTTCTTTAGAAAATTTTATAACATCAAAGCCAACTTCACTATCTCAACCAGGAATCAAGAGTGCAATGGCAAGCAAGCAAGCAATTCATAAGGCAAATATGGCATTTGCTAGGTGGTGTTTTGATGCTTGTATTCCTTTTAATGCTATGCGGTCACCTTATTTTCAACCAATGGTGGATGCTATTGGGAGTATTGGTGTGGGATATAAAGCTCCTTCTTATAATGACATGCGAGTTAATTTATTGCGGGATTGCAAGAAAGAATGTCAGTTGCTTATTGATAGCTACAGAAGCCAATGGGCTAATTGTGGATGCACAATTATGGGAGATGGTTGGACGGATCAAAGGCAAAGAACTTTGATTAATTTTTTGGTGTATTGTACTACAGAAATATATTTTGTGAAATCTGTTGATGCCTCAGATATTTTAAAAGATGCCACCAATTTATGTAATTTATTCATGGAGATTATTGAATGGGTTGGACCGGATAATGTGGTTCATTTGGTGACTGATAATGCAAGCAATTATGTTGAGGCAGGAAGGTTAATACATGAAAAATATGATCATATATATTGGTCTCCTTGTGCTGCACATTGTCTGAATTTGATTTTGAAAGATATTGGAAAAAGAGATCATGTAGTGGAGCTTGTATCACGTGCTTCCAAGGTGACTACTTTTGTCTACAACCATATATACATACTATCTTGGTTGAGAAAAAGATGGAAAGAGATTGTGCGTCCAGGAGTAACACGTTTTGCTACTACATTCATTACTTTGAAAAGTATCTATGATCATAAACATGACTTGCAAGCATTGGTGACAGATAAGTATTACACAAGCCATAAGTTATCTAAAAGTCCAGTGGGTAAAACAGTTACTTCTATTATCTTGGATGGCAAATTTTGGGAAGAATGTTTATTTATGATGAAGATTGTAGCTCCCATCATTAGGCTTTTACGTGTTGTTGATGCGGATGAGAAACCTTCACTTGGTTATGTTTATGAAGGCATGATTAGGATTCGAAAAGCAATCATGGCCATCTTCATAAACAAGTCTACAATGTATGGTCCCTATATTAAAATTATTGATGAGAGATGGGATAAGCATTTGCGGTGAAACCTTCATGCAGCTGCTTATTTTTTGAATCCCGCTTTTCTCTATGATAAAGAAGTATTTTGTGAAACTCCAGAAGTGATGCAAGGCTTGTTAGATTTACTTGAAAAGAGAAGTATATGCAGTGATAGTGAAAAGGCAACGAGGGAGATCATATTTTATCGGGATCGATTAGGAAGTTTTAGTCGTGAATCAGCTCTTTCCTCTGCTAATAAAATACAACCCAGTGAGTAACAATAATAATTGATATATTTTATATTCTACTTTAATTTTTACTAATTGTGTGTGGTTCTAAATTTTTAACACTTTATTATGTAAATTATTTCAGATGAATGGTGGAGGCTATTTGGATATAGTACTCCTTTCTTGCAAAAAGTTGCTATTCGACTCCTTAGTCAAACATCATCTTCTTCATGATGTGAGCATAACTAGAGTGTTTTTGAGCGAATTCACACCAAAAAAAGAAATATATTGGAGCATCAAAGGCTTAGTGATCTTGTATTTGTAAATTATAATCTTCGTTTGAAGTGCAGGTAATATGTAAATTTTATAAAGAGCATGGTGTTGAATTTTATTTTTAATGTTCCTTTAGTTCTTTCATCTCATATAATTTTCTTTGGTATAGGCTTCAATACAAAAAAAGAAATTATAATTCGGTTGATTATGATTGCATTGACAAAACGGACTTTTGGATAGCTGAAGAAGAAGAAGAAACAAAATTCGTAGATGGAGATATGGTTGAAGCAATATATGCAGAAGATGCTATTCCAACTTTGGATGAAAGCCACAATCAAGGTTAATGAATCAATGATAAGCTTTTAAGTTAATTACATGAAATTTTTGTTTTAACATGATGCAATTTCTTAACATTATTAACCTTCTCTATTTTTGGATTGTTTTGCCACTAGATGACGTGGATATGAATGAACTCAATGAAGAAGTGGATTTTGAGTTATTTGGTAATGCAAGCTATGATGATGCATTTGATCAACATGAGAACTTGGGGCAAAGAGATGATAATGAGGGTTGACTACACCATCAACCATGATTTGTGAATTTTGCTTAAGAATGAACTTTCTAGTGAATTTTTCTTATTCAATATGTTGTATGGATTTTATTTGAATGTGCTAAAAACTTTTGTGTGTGAAACTATGCATTTTTTAAAATTCTTAATGGGTTTATTGCATAGTATGATTTAAATGCATCATTTGCTTAGGATTACCTATTTAGTGTATTTTATGGGTTTGATTTCAATGTTTGAAAAACTATATTAGTTCATTTTATTTAGCATGACCCGGGGTTTAAAATTTTTAATTTTATGTGTTTGATTTCCCCGTTTGAAAAAATTCATGAGATTTATTTTATTTAGTCATTCATATAAATTTGGTTTAAATGTTGTTAGTGTTGTGTTTTAATTATATGGAATCAAGAATTGTTTTGGTTGATAACTTGATATATTGTGTATTTGATTTAAAAATTAATTCAATATTTAATGTATTTTTAAATTTTTATATTATATTTTTAATTATTTATTTATTAAATCCGGTTCGACCCGGTTCACCCGCGGTCGGACCTCTTGACCCTTGAACCTTTACCTTCTCCGGTTCAAAGGTCCGGTCCGGTTCTGACTACCTAGGTCATTACTTGAGTTTTCCTTCCGTTTTTTTATTCTTTCATTCTCATTTTGTCGGTAAGCTTCTCTTTCTCTTTTCTTGGCCCAATCTTTATTTATTTTGTAGCACCAGCATCATCTTCATTAGCAGTGGCAACAAATGCACCAGCAATTGACACCGACACTAGAGGCGTCTTTACCTTCTTTGTTCTTATTTTTCGTATTTTATTTTTGCATTTTATTTTGGACTTGCATACTCAGAAAGGATCTTCCTTCTGAGTTTATCTTTTTTTTTTGTCTCGATTTGTATTTCAAATGCTCTTTCTTTTATATACTCGAGTTGTTTTTGTTTATTGAGCTTCACTAAACCCCCTTGTGTATATGTGCAGATGGTCTTGTTAGTATGGGAATTGAGAACTAGGACACGGTCAAGGTGTTTTACACTTGGCCTTGTGTGCTTTACAACCCGTTGGAACTTCACTCCAAAGGATTTAGCTCCATCAAACACACCACTAGGAGTCAGGGTTGTATTATTTCAATTGCCAACTCTCACATGTTTTTTAAATTGTATCACTTTTATTGTGCTTGCATGCGTACATTGAGGGCAAAGTACATCTTAAGTGTGGGGGGAGTTCATATTGCACATGTCCTTTATATAAATTTTGATTGACATACATGCTCACGTAGCCAATGGTGGTTCACCTTAGTTACAATGCTTATATTCTTGAGTTTAGGAGAAATTTTAACATTTAATGTTCTCATACTCTAGTTTTTACTTGAATTTCTAGGAATTTTTGCCCGATGAATATTTGTGCACCACTCTCTCATCAAACTCTTTTAGAAACTCAAATTTGATGTTTAAGGGACTAATTAGTTTTGATTCTTGTTCCATTTTGCTAAAAAAAATGGAAAACAAAAATAAAGAAGAAAAAAAAAAGATAAAAAATAGATTGTTTAGTTGTGCATTGGGGGGTGGAAAGAGCTACCACCTATAAAGTATTAAGCTACTCTCATAAGTCGGATACTAGTTATGCCCTAATGAGAGAAAGAGCTATCTCATAGGATGAGTGAAAGCTACCACCCCGGTAGAAAGAGCTACCACCTTGAAAGTGTGAAAGCCACCTTAGCGGCCGCTTCGGAAAGGGCTACCTTAGAGGATGTGTGAAGCTACTACCATCTTTTTGATTTTTTTTACGTTTTATAGTGAAATAAGTACCTTATACTTGGAACAATGAGGAATATACTTTGGGTTTACTTGAGTGAGTTTACACACACTTACATGATCTCGGGTTTGTTGTCCTTTTTTATTCGAGTTTTTGGCTAGAGCATTGATTTTTCGTATTTAGTGTTGAAATTTCCCTTACTTGTAGAATGCTCTCCTTGCATGCTTTGGTGAAACTAAGGCCAAGCACTTTCAATATTTCCTTCTTCTATACTTCAATGTTTTATTTTTGCTTGAGGATACTGTAGCAATTCATTGTAGCAGGTACTATTCACAACCGGCTGAGAAAAGTGATTTCCAGCGAATCCGCATGGGCGTGTGGAAATTCCACAGGCCTGTGTGGTGAATCCAATGGGGCATGTGGATTCCCGATTCTGGCCCTATTTAAGACAGATTTCAGCCCCGATTTCATCATTCTTTTCTCCATCTTTTCCCCAACTTGAGAGAGGGTGGATGCTAGGGTTTTGAGAGGTATTGGCTAAGGATTAGAGGGAGGTTCTATGGCTCTGACATCGCGCTCCGTTTGGAAGAAGGTTAGTGGGAGAGCTTTCGTCGGCACCGATCCGGCGAGGTGTATCCTAGGCCGGACAAAGGGACCCTTGGATGAGTAGAGGCTTCTCTATAAGACCATCGTCACGACTATCGAGGGGGTTTTCTATGGACTCCTTATTTTTACATTCGATTTCATTGATTGTAACTACCTCCATGAAGAGCTAAACCCCATAGTGGGTACTTGGATTTGTGAACACTAGGATGTATTTGTTTCATTAAACCTTATTATTATGCTTTCATTAATTAATGTTTTATTTGAGTTCCAATCTTGAATGCTTGATTGATTGAATGCTCCCTTAGAGTGATACTAGGGTTGAGAGTTCACCTTAGTAACACTTGTGAGTGAGTGACAAACCACGAAAGTTAGACAAAGCTAGATTGGAGAGGGTTGAGAGGGTGAGTCGAGAGGTAGCAGAGCGTCCCCTTTCTCCTCCATTGTGATTTATCCTACCTCCATTTCCTCAAGTTCTTTGTAGTCATAGTAGAGTGAATGGGTTAAGGGATGACCTTCCACTGGGGCTTAGTTATAGAGGCAACTGAGTGAGGCGTTGAAGTGATTTTAGCACCAAGGGCTTAATTGTGACTAGGGACCTTCCATCTGGACCAAAGGGTTAGGTCTACATCTAGGAAGATGATTTATCATTTGGAATCCCTAGAACTCATTGCGATTCTATACGAGTGCGAGGTTGAGAGATTGTTCAATTTCTCCTTCGGGACATGTATAGAGTTAGGCATGGTTGGCGTTAGATTTGGGACCATGTATTGAAGGATCCCCATGACTCATTAATGCATTAATTAGAAAGTATAATAGAGAGTTTTACACTTGAAACGATTGTCCTAGGCAGAACAATATCCGGGTACCCCATTTATATCCATTGCCTTACCTCCCCTTTACTTGTGCTCTTTTTCTTGTCTCTTTTATTTTTGTTACATTACATCTTGTCACACAACTACTATTCACTTTTCGCTTAGTTAAGAAACAATTTAAGTGTTTTTATCCCTTACTCCCTATGGATACGATACCCAGTCATCTGGGATTTATTACTTCGACAAACCCGTGCACTTGTGGGACATATGCAAGGGGCGTTGTCAATGACCTAGAACATCTTTTGGCCAGAAAGTCCTCCAGGAGCTACAGGACCGCGACAGTAATCTGCTACAGTGGACTATGCTACATTACTACAGCATCAATTCCTACCAGAAATGCATGCTAACTATATAAAATACATATACTAAAATACATACATTTAGACACTTATCAAATAGCCCCACACCTAAGTGTTTGCTTGTCCCCAAGCAAAAGAAATCATGAAAAGCAAAGAGAATGATAAGTGGCTAAATGTACAACCTCTAACTCAAATAAATACAAGAATCTACAAGCAATAGACAATGATATAAAGATGTTGAGATAGAAACAGTAAGCACAACAGAAAGATCCTGTCTCACCTCTTATATGTCTGTACTATCTCATTTTCCCTGACATGGTCTAGCCCACTAACTCCAATCAGTATAGCTCTATATGCTAATCACTCCACATACAAAGAGTACTGAGTCTTAAAATGCTAAGTGCTTCTTCAATGAACAAGTAAGATCATTCTAACTCTTAACCATGAACTAATTTCCTTCTCCTTCTTAGAACCTCTAGTAGGTAGTCAAAAAGATTACTAGGGTTTTTATTTTCATTTCATTTCATTTTCTTTCATTTTTTTCATTTTTTTTTGAGTCCGACTAACATAGACTGCACAAAAAATTTTTTTGGAGGGTGCACATGCTGGTTAAGCACAAGAGCCACCCAACTACATGATTACAGTCTACATAGACGCATTCATGCTTCATTAGTAGAGGAATACTGACATAGACTCCTTTTTCTTTTTCTCTCTTTTTTTTAATCATGAAAAGCATGGTAGAATAAGCAATGAAAACAAAAGTGGAGGATAAAAATGAACTTCCCCGGTTCATCTTGTGCAAGTGGCGAGATGAGACCCAACATGAGGTACGGCGAGCTATGCATGTCGGGTCTGATTTCCACCAAATGGAAGGAGGGCTCACCAAGCTCCCTTAATGCCCTACAAGGCAAAAAGGGCCATCATCATTCCATATAAAAATTTAAATGCAAAGATTTAACACTAGGGACTAGTCAAACACACATTCTAGATAAAAGTAAACAAAGTTCTACACAAGGTTGGTAGGGCATAACCCTTCCAAATTTATTAGTACTAAACAAACACACATGCAGAAAGTAAAGCAAAACAACAAACTACAGAAATAAAACAAGTGCCCATGCTCAAAAGCAAAACATATCATCATAAGCTGCTACATATGGTGGTGTGATGGAGTAAGAAGTGGCAATGGTCTGTGAGGATGAACAATGATAGGAGATGACAAATTGATTGAAGTGCTCTGTGAGCTAGAGCTATTGACAAGATCCCCTTGCGTATATCCCGCAAGTGCACGGGTTTGTCAAAGTAATAATCCCGGAAGAGCGGGTATCGAATCCACAGGGAATAGGGAATAAAAATACTTAATTCCCTTCTTAGCTATGTGAAAGATCAATGATGATAAGTGTGACAATGATTCAATTCTCAACAATAAAAACAACAAGTAAGAGAGTAAAAGTAAAGAAGGGGGTAAGGCAATCGATAAAGATGGGGTACCCGGATAATGCTCCACCTAGGATAATTGTTTCAAGTGCAAGAACCCTCTATTATGCTTCCTAATCAATGCAATGGTGAGTCATGGAAATCCTTAATTACATAGTCCCAAATCTAAGGTCAACTATGCGTAACTCTATGCATGTCCCGGAGGAGAAATTAGATAACCTCTCAACCTCACACTCGCATAGAGTTGCCATGAGCTCTAGGGATTCAAAGTGATAAATCTCTTCCTAATTATAGACCTAACCCTTTGGTCCAGGTGGAAGGTCCCTAACCGCGATTAAGCCCTACATACTAAGATCACCTCAACGCTTCACTCCATTGCACGCGCAACTAAGCCCCATCAGAAGTTCATCCCTTAGATCATTCACTCTATATGGCCGCAAAGAACTCGAGGAACGAAGATAGAATTTATCACGTCGGATGGGAAAGGGGACGCTCCTGTACCTCTCGACTCACCCTCTCAACTCTCTCCAACCTAGCTTTGTCTAACGCTCGTGGTGTGTCACTCACTCACAAGGTTACCAACGAGAACTCTCAACCCTAGTGTCACTTTAGGGGAAATGTTCATACAATCAAGCATTCAAGGTTGGAACTCACAATAAACATCAATTAATTGAAAGCATAATAAAGAGATTCAATGAAATGATTACATCCTAGGGTTCACAAATGCCCAAGTACCCACTAGGGGTTTAGCTCCCCATGGAGCTAAGTACAATCAAAGAAATAGAATGTAAAAGCAATGAATCCATAAAGAAACCCGCTCGATAGTTGTGTCGATGGTCTTGTGGAATGTCCTCTACTCGTCGTCCAAGGATTCCCTCGTCCGGTATAGGATATGCCTCGACGGAAGCTCCCCTACCAACCTTCTTCCTAAGGAATGATGATGTCAGAGCCGTAGAACCTCTACAAAACCTTGGCCAATACCCCTCAAAACCCTAGCTGAAGCCCTCTCTCAAGTTGGGGAAAAGATGGAGAAAAAAATCCTGAAATCGGGGCTGAATCGGATTTGAATAGGGCTGGAATTAGGCGACTACACGGCCCTGTGGATTTTTCACACGCCCATGTGGAATTTCCACACGGGTGTGGGTAATTTCCACACGCCCGTGTGGATTCTCTGAAACTGTCATTTCCGGCTGGCAGTGAACAGTAACCTACTACAATACTCTACCAAAAATACTCCCGAATCCACTTTTCATTGAGGTAACATAAACGGGCACACGTTTATGCCGTGGATCGCTTTGCTTCTTCAATGACGGATAAGTTGATGGAGATCTTGTTCTATGTGCATAAGTCGGAATGCTTGAGTGTGACTGCCCTTGTGCCTCTCCAAATGGTTGTGCAAACTCAAATACGGGGAGGTTGGCACACACTCTAGCATCTCGCACCCGACTTATATCTTCGCGTTTGAACATTAGCAAGATTTCTTCTAAAATTGGTGCATTGTGATCCACATTGGCTTCTTTCCTTCATAATTGGTTTCACAACCCTACCTGTATAAAAGTAACATAAAAACACACATATTAATGTAAAAACCCGCATAAAGTAATGCTCAACATAAGGAAAGAATGCTTCGCATTCATATCACACAAGCACTTATCAGCTATCCCTTTAAAATCTCGTAGATCTGTCCTCGCATCTCATACTACTCGTCACATATAGCTTGAATGTCATCCTTCATAACCTTGAACAGAGAGTCAAAGTCTAACAAAAATGAAGTGCTTGGAGCAGCATGAGTAGGTGACTCGTCAGGCTCTAACTAGCTCCTCCCATGGTCGGGTGTCGGGCAAGTCTGTATTTGCTATCTTTCTTCTCCAATAACCTAATTTCCTGTAAGATGGTTGCTCCAAGAGGTGCCACATCCTCGACGATGGTTATACCTCAAGTACGGTCCATCAAATTCATTCTACGAGTTAGCCTAGTAATGTATGAGCCTACAAAGACGGCTCCCAATCGAACACACTGACCTTGATGAATGAATACTTCGGCCACAAGGTGCCCAAGATGGATGGGGGGCTGCTCAACAATACCATACATGGTGTATAAGTCTGACTATGTAACCACCCCAATACTGTCCTTCTGACCCCTAATAGAAAGGGCGATAAGAGAATGAACATATCTATGCACAGTTCACCATACGAGTAGCTTTACGAGTGTTCTTTGTGTTACTAGGTGCTAGGGGGGTCCAATACTGGTTCACACTCATGTATGGTGGATACTTAATGTGTAGGCGACATGTTAATGAACTCATCATCATAAATCCCCAGGTACTTTGTGAACTCCAAGTGATTCATTTCATGAGATTTTACAAAGGCTTGGAGTCGAATGGCTCCTTGTCTTTGAGTAACGATGTTTCTTTCATCTTGCTTTGCCTCAAAAGTGCTCAACACCTCCATTGTAAGTTGACGAAAGGTAGGATCATCAATTGAGAATAAATTCACCTAACCATTATGTGATAAGAGTTCCTTCACTTGTTCATCTATCCCAAGTTCCACCAAAATACTCCATTCGATGTGATGAAAGGTTCCCAAAGGTTTGGTCTTCAAAATGTGGTATCTTGCTTTGTGAAGAATACTAGTGAAACGGGGTTCTTCGGGGGTGTGAGTGTCATTCCTTGGATGTTTGGAGATGAGCTTCTTGATATTCGGCATTCCTACATCAAGAGTAGATCATATCAAGCTTAAAGTAATTCAAGATGGTTCAAATATGGTGTGAAAAAGTAAGAAAAATAAGAAAAATCAAGTGAATAGGGTCCATATGGCCGTATAGGGGCACCATTCATCTTGCAAGAGGTTCCCCATAATCATGAAAACTAAAACATTTGTACATAAAATCATAAGAAACCACAACCATGATGTTCATAACACAAAAGGCAAGCCAAATGCTTGAAAAATTCCACAAACAAGCCCAAGAAAGGAAGAAAAATTGGAGAAGATAAAGTTAGGTCACCAAAGATCTTACCAACAAAAGCTTGAGAAAACTTGAGTGAAGCTTGGAGAAAACCATTAGATCGACTTCTCAAAGAGGTTAGGAGATTAACTAGAAGAAAAGAGGAGAATATTTGGCCAAGGATTGATGGAGAAAGAACTGATAAACTCGGTTGAAGAAAAAGAAGAATAAAGAGAGAGGAAAGGTGGTAGGACTTCAATGAGAGACCAGACACCATATGACCTCAATGAGGGCCTCATTGAGGCCGTATGGGTTAGTTCTTTTTCTCGGTTTAGGGCAGATAGCCTCAATGAGGCCCTCATTGAGGCTGTATGCCCTAGGCCATTGTTTATGGAATAGGCAGGCAGCCTCAATAAGGGCCTCATTGAGGCCGTATGCCCCGGAAATTGTTTTGAAGGCATTTTTGTACTTCTCCAAATGCATGTGCATGGCCTTAAGGTGTTCTAGAATATCTCCAACCTAAAATAATGACTTAAAAGTTTGATCTAACACATGAAATAATAACAAAAACAAGTGTTTCTCTACAAGGAAAACGATTAAACCACAACCTAGACGATAAGAATAATGCACAAAGCATGTGAGCGTGGACTTATTCAAACTCAAAACCCTAAGAAAATATGAAAAGATCACTGAAATTAAAACAAAGAGTATGAAAACATGAAAATGACCCAAATGTTTGGGTTACCCCCCAAGAAGCGTTTGTTTAACATCTCGAGAATGACGTACCTTGTCATTTACCTCATGGGGGTATGAATATTTTGAAGTTACCGCCAATCATCCTTGAAGTGTTGCTTCTCCCTGGTAAATTTAGTGACATCAATGAATGAATTTCACATTTTTCATGAGTAAAGAGAGGTGAGAATTTTACCTTCTCTCCTTGAGGCATTAGATGATGAGGGATGATACCTTTTTTCTTCTTTCCATGGACTTCCCTCTAAATTTTCCACAACATTGAATCTTTTTTCTCTTTTCTTTGGCATTAGTAGATATCACATTTTCCTTTGGTTGCTTCAAATTATTACTTGGAAGAGAAGGGTAGGGTTCTTCTTGATCTTCATTTACTTGCTCTCCCAAGTACTCATTCAAGGGGTTTAATGACAACACCTCCTGCACACGATCAGAAATCAAGAGGTCAGTTTCATCAATGAAATAAAGCATGTCATCATTGTCTAATGAGTGTTTCATGGCCACCGGTAGAGTGTACACTGCTTCTTCCTCTCCGATCCTTAACATTAATTAGGGCACTGGAGGTATTGAGGAATGGCTAACCAAGAATCAATGGTGTCTCAACATCTTCATCTATATCCATAATGACAAAATCAACAGGAAATACAAATTTTTTCACCAGGACATTTACATCCTCCACAATCCCACGAGGCTTCCCTGTTGATCGATCCGCCAATTGTAGAGTCATCCTCGTGGGTCTCAAGTCTTCTAAGCCAAGTTTTAAATACATGGTGTAGGCCATAACGTTAATGCTAGCTCTTGAGTCTGCTAGGGCATTTTCTTGAATTCCAACCTCAAGCACACATGGAATTATGAAACTTCCCGGATCTTTTAAATTTTATGGGAGTTTCTTTTCCAAAATGGTCGAGCAATTTCCCGTGAGTGCAACCATGCCCTCTTCCCCCAATTTTCTCTTATTCATAAGAAGTTCTTTTAAAAACTTAGCATATTAGGGCATTTGAGTTAGAGCTTCTACTATTGGGATGTCTATGTGTAGCTGTTTGAAGATGTTGATGAACTTTCTAAATTGAACATCTTCCTTATCTTACTTCAATCTTTCCGGATAGGGGATTGGAGGTTTGTGCTTAGATGGCCTTGACGAACCACGTGGCTGAAGTTTATTGTTTTCTCCTTGATTGTCTTTCTCAGTGACTTTTTCAACTGATTTGGGGTCTTCCTCAACGGCTACCCCAGTTTCCTTGACACTTGGGCCAACTTTGATCCTTGTTTCAACTTGTCTTCCACTTCTAAGGGCAATTGCCTTCAAGTGCTCCCTTGGATTGTCTTTGGTGTTACTAGGTAGACTGCCTAAAGGTCGCTCAGAGTTTGCTTTAGCAAGTTGCCCGACCTGATGCTCAAGTGACTGCATAGAGGCTTGAAGATTTCTCAAGATGGAACCTATCTCATTGAACTGTCTTGCGGGTTGAGCATGTTGGGCATTTACCTTGCCAAACTTAGTATCCATACTGCTAGTTATGCTATTAAACCTTGATTCAGTGTTGATTATGAATTTGGCAAGCACATCTTTAGTAGTGAATCTCTTCTCTTGTACTAGTTGTTGCATTTGGGAATCCTGAGGAGGTGTAGCCTTTTATTATTACCCTTGATTCCATGAGAAATTTGGGTGGTATTTCCACCCTGGATTATAAGTTGAGCTGTATGGGTTACCTTGTGGTCTTTGTCCCACAATATAATCTATGGTCTCGATTGGTTGCAACGGAGGAGCTAGCAATAGGACATTGGGAAACTCCATGCCCAACCACCATAAGTTTTGCAACTCATTACTGATTCTGACTTCGAATTACTGCTCATTAGCATGTCTAGCTTCTGAGACAACATATCAACTTTCACGGAAAGAGCATCATTGGCATTAACTTCATAAATTCCGGCTCCTTTTCTGTGGTGTTCCTCTTGAAGCCAAATGAGACTCATTGCTTGCCATAGATTTAAGTTGTTGCTCGGCCTCATCAGGGTACTTGTTACTAAGGGATCCACCCGCTCCAGCATCGATTTGTTGGTGAGTTGCATAATTTAGCCCATTATAAATTATTTGTACCCGTATCCATGAAGCAAATCTGTGATGGAGGCATCTGCTAAGGAGGTCTTTAAATCTTTCACATGTCTCAATAATGTCTTGCACTCACCTTGTTTAAATGCCAAAATTTCTTGCCTCAATTTAGCCGCTTTGCTTGTTGGAAAATATCTTCCAAAAAATTTCTCGACCATGTCTTTCCATGTTTTGATTGACCCCGGTGGCAGAGATGTGAGCCACCAGTATGTCCTATCCCTTAGATTGAAAGGGAATAGTTGCAACTGGATTACATCATCCGTCACTCCATTTATCTTAAAAGTGGAGCAAATTTGGAGAAAACGGGCAAGGTGATCATGAGCATCCTCGTTTGCAAAGTCATTGAATTGAACTGAATTTCGGATCATGCCAATTGTGCTTGCTTTGATTTCAAAATTATTTGTGGCAATGGTAGGTGCTTGAATATTGAATTCTTCACCCGTGAATTGTGGTATTTCTTTCATGTTTAGGCAAAGTACTTCTTTCTTCAGCCATGATTGATGATCCTATATCCTCAACTTCAATATTTTGTCCTCTTGAACCTTTATAAACTTCCCTTAGTTTTTGATGTAAGGTTTTCTTGATTTCACTGTCTAGCGCAATTAAGCTCAATGGATTTGCACGTGTCATGCATAGTACCTTGCAAATTTAAGAAAGATATAGAGATTTAAGATCAAAAGGAAAGAAATAAAAGGAAAAGAGAAATAAAAGGAAAAAAATGGTCAGAGTAATAAGCAAGAAGTTTCCTAGAATTCCTTAAGCTTCCCTGTCAACATAACCAAAAATTTGATTGCTTCCCCGCAAGTGTACGAGATCGCCAAGTAATACCTTGTACAAGAATACAAGAATCGTATTTCATGGGGCTAAGGAGCTCCTATTACTTTTTCATCACCTATTATCTAACCTCACAATTTAAGCATGGTGAACTGCTCTAATAGATGCAAGAAAATAAACAAATAAAAGCGTGAAAATTATAGAACAAAACAAGTGATTTTAAGAGCAACAATGATGTGCAGAGGCCTATGGATGTGGATCCCCTTAAAGGGTCATCATGATACATGGATGCATAATAAAGCATAGTAAGGGTGATTTAGACTGAGGGATCTCAAACTTAGACCAACCCTAATTTCTCGGTGATTGAACCCTAATCCCATACAAATGGGACACGACCAAATTGTGTGCAAGCCGTAAGTGCACGGGTGTCGAAGTAATAATTACCCCGGTGAGTGGGTAGTTGAATCCACAGGGATCGGAAGTATTAGTATTAACCACTTCTCAGTTATCTAGTCAGAATCAATGAATATGATAAAGTGAACTAGTTGCATGAAAAGTTAACAAGCAAGTAAACAAGCAAGAAAATAGAGTAAATGAGTTCTTAATCACTAAAGATGAGGTACTCGGGCGATGTTCCCCCTAGGATCATCCATGAAGCTCAAGATTCGCTAAATGTTTCTAAACCGAGTCTAATGAGTCAAAGCAATCCAAGAACAACCAGTCTTTATCTCCAAGCTACCAGTACTAGTCCTCTACAAGGTCCCGGCGGAGAAATCGCTCAATCTCAATGCCTCACAACCTATATAACCGCAATACACTCTAGGGATTGCCTAAGAGTGAAGCCGATTCCTAAATATAGATCTAACCCTATTTCCTAGCGAAGGATCCCTAACCCCCTACAAGGTCCCGGCGGAGAAATCTATCAATCTCAATCCTCACATCAAATATGGTTGCACAGAGTAAAGAGAATACGGAGATAGGAAACACTCAATCGGAAAGGAAAGTGGACACTCCACTATCTCATGACTCACCCTTTCAACCCTCTTTATCCTTGATGTTCTAACTCTAATTGAGACCTCTTGTAATAAATTAATAGACCAAGCAATGTAAATTAATCACAAAAATCAACAACACATGCAAGTAATGAAATCACAAGGTTAAAACTCAAATCAACTCGGATTAACTAGAATCATAGAGCAAATCAATACAATAGCATAGATTCTTTGGTTCACATGCCCATATACCCACTAGTCTTTAGCCCTCCATGGGCCTAATTACAAAATAATAATGAATACAATGAAAAGCAATGAAACCTATAGAGAAAGCCCCCTCGAACGGATTGGCCTTGATGGGTAGTTCAATGTCTTGAAGGGTTCCTCTTCGAAACTAGGTCACCAATGGCTTCCCAAGTGCTATGATGGCGAAGAACCTATCAAAGTTGGTGAAGAACTCCCTCCAAATTGGCAAAGACCTTCTCCTTAAACCCAAGCCGACTTGCCCTCCAAGTACTTGCCCAAAGCTCCGCAAAAAGTCACCGAAAAATAGGGCAAACGGCCTATTTATAGCTCAGAACCGCGTCTGTCAGGTGCCCTCATGCATGGGTGTGGATTTTCCATGCGCCCGCATAGGCTGCAAGAATTTCCACGCCAGCGCATGGAATTTTCATGCGGGTGTGTGAACAGTAATTTTGCTACATTACTGCTACAATATAATTGTTACAGTATTTTGGTACATTACTTTACTACAGTGTTTTTCTCAAACGCGGTCCATATATTCTTCCTCTTGAGGCCACCTAGTCGGGCACACGACCATGTGGTAGGCTGTAAGACTTTTCCTCAATGACGCGTCTTTGAGAGGTCTTGCAATCTTCACAAAGAGAAGGAACATGAAGATGTGACTGCCTTTGTACCCTTCCAACTTAGTGAATTGACACACATCTCCAGATTCATAAACTCCTCTCGTGCCTTAGTCTTTGAATTGCACAACAACTCTCAACATTGTGCCTTTATAGCCTATCTTTGCTTCCTTTTGATTCTTCAAGGCATTCACAACCCAATTGCACCAAAGAACACCAAATACACAATATGAGACATAAACCATGGTAAAAATGGTGCTCAATGCATGTAAAACATATATAAAAATATGTCTACTCAAACACTTATTAGAATGTTGATAGGAATCTCTCTCTAAACAACATCCTTACGATTGCATTAAGAACAAAGAGATCCCAAAATAAGGACAAACTTACCCTAAGTCTATCCTTATGATTCGGAGGGATACCAACATCCAATTTCTTGGCATGTTGATACAAGCCTTTTAGTTCATTAATGATCTAATACACGCAAGTAGGTCACATCTACATGTATAACTCAATAAAGAACTACGGATCTCTCCATTTAGCAGTTCTAGGCATGAAGAACAATGAACTAAACCATAAATCAATACAAGCATCTCAATTAAATAAAAAAGAAGCATCCAAAATACATGATGAACCCCCAAGGTTCACCTACATTCGGTGGCCTTGGGGGCGTAGTGTGCCATCATACAAACAAGAATAACAAAATCAAGAAAAGCAAAGAATGAGTTCTTCAGTGACACTCCCTAGTCGCAATGATGAAGAAGAAGAAGGAGGTCGGCAGAATGACGCTTCCTCTAGCCAAATGAATGTTGAATGACCCTTGACCCTTCCTCACTTGGTGGTGAATCTCTCCCCTTGATGGTCAAGCTCTTGATCTCTTCTTTAGCCTCAAGAATGTTCTCTTCAAAGATGTCATCATTCTTCCTTTCTTCTCCCAAGTAATGGCTGCCAAGAAGTCCCCACTGATGCCCCAGAAATGTGCTTTTATACCTTCAAAGTATACGGGCCATATGGGGGTGGGATAAAGGGCATATGGGGCACAAAATCATTTAAATTTGAGCCATACCGGGGTCAATCCCGGGCTGTATTGAGGTCTATGCCTAAGCCAAATACTGTCATGAAAATCCTTTATGTGCTACAGTGTCAATCCCGGGGTCAATCCTGGGTTGTACTGAGGCCGTGTGACCTAGAACATCTTTTGCCCCAAAAATCCTCCAGATGCTACATTGAATGCTACAGTGATCTACTGCATTGAATATGCTATAATACTGCGACTTGGTTTTCTTCTCTTTCTTAGCCCAAATAATATCTTTATGTTCTCAATGGCATCTCCATGCCCTGCGAAGCAAATAATACTCGATTAAACACAAAACAAGCATTAATTCCTACCAAAATGCATGCTATGTGTATAAAATACATGTACTAAAATACATACATTTAGACACTTATCACTTACATGCGTACATTGATGGCAATGTACATCTTAAGTGTGGGAGGGAGTTCACATTACACATGTTCTATACTTTTGCTTTCCATATGCATGCTCATGTAGCCAATGGCGGTTCACCTTAGTTAGAATAGTTGTATTCTTTGGTTCAGGAGAATTTTTAACATTGAATGCTCTCATGCTCTAGTTTTTACTTGAAGTTGTTTAGGAATTTTTGCCCGATTGACACTTGTTACATTACTCACTCATTAAACCTTGTGGAAACTCAAGTTCAATGTTTAAGGGACTAAATTAGTTTGTTTCTTGTTTTACTTTCTTTTTGTTTGTTCTATGGTGCATTGTGGTGGAAAGAGCTACCACCTATAAAGTATGAAGCTACTCTCATAAGTCAAATACTGGTTATGCCCTAGTGAGAGAAAGAGCTATCTCATGGGTGTGAATGAAAGCTACTACCCCAGTAGAAAGAGCTACCACCTTGAAAGAGTGAAAGCTACCTTAGCGGCCACTTAGGTTAGGGCTACCTTAGAGGATGTGTGAAGCTACTACCTTCCCTTTTCTTTTTGTACATAAATAAATCAATTTCACTTAGAGCTTTGAAGAGTATACGTTGGGTTGACTTGAGTGAGTTTACACACACTTACACGATACCGGGTTGTTGTCCTTTTTGATTCAAGTTTTTAGCTAGAGCATTGATTTTTCTTATTCGGTGTTGAAATTTTTCCCTACTTGTAGAATGCATCTTTTGCATGCTTTTGGTCAACCTAAGGCAAAACACTATCAATTTTTCCTTCTTGGATGCTTTAATGTTTTATCTTTGCTTGAGGACAAGCAAAAGCTTAAGTGTGGGGGAGTTTGATAAGTGCTTGTGTATAAGTAATACGAAGTATTCTTTTCTTATATTAAGCATCCATACGGGCGTGTGGATTTCTAGGTCTTCTTTTCCTGCATGCAGTGAGCACTACAGTGATTTTGCTACAATGTTTTCCTACAGTAAATTGGTACACATTAATGCGGTAGATTACGTCGCGTCTTCAATGAAACCACATTGATGACGCTCTTAACAATGTTGTGCAAGTTGAAACATATGAGTGTGACTGCTTTTGTGCCCCTCCATTTTGTGTATTCACTTCAGCATAATGGAGTTTGGCACACACCCACATGTCTATGAGCATAACTTGTACCTTGGCCCTTGTTCGATCTAAGAACTTCATCAACAATTGTGTCCATGATCTACTTTTGCTTCCTTTCTCCCAAACTTGTATTCACAACACTAAATGCACAAAAGAACACAAATGCACATGAAATGAGCTATAAAATCTAATAAAAGTAATGTTCAATATAAGAAAAGTATAGTTCATATTACTTATACACAAGCATTTATCATAGTCATTCGTGGTGTGAGGTATCGAAAGTCTTCTCTCTGCCAGGATCACATAGGAGACTAGTCATGGTTGACCATAGATTTGGGATCTTGTGTTTTTTTGAATTTTCACTACTTATTAAATCTCAATTAGAGAAGCATAGTTTTAGTCTTCCAATTGAAACAAGAAACCTAGGGGGAAGCATTGTCCAGGTACCCCAGTTTGTCATCTCTTCTTACCCTTTGCTTACTTGTCTTTATATTTTGATAATAACTTGAACACATTCACTAATCAATTTGTTAATTTGGCTTTTTAACAAAATTAATTGTTTATATAATCTATTCCTTGTGGATTTGACTACTCGCCCTTTGGGTACTTTATTACTTTGACACCCGTGCACTTACGATGTGTCAATTGTAGTAAGACATAAAATGACTTTCCTTTTCCTCGACACTATCCTATTAATTCAAGAACTCAAAAAAGAGATTCCATATCAAGGAAATGATTACATGTATGAACTACTATACGAAAAAGGGTTTAATGATGTTAGTGAGCTCACACCAACCAAATTTGAAAGAAAAAGAACTGATGCAACAATACTACTAAATCCATGCTAGCCATCTACACTAATCATAACCTAGAGACCCTTGGTTACTATGGCCTGATTCTATAATAGACTGAATGACTTTTGTTCATGAGGTGTATACACTCCACATCTTGTTAACTATGTGAAGTGGGCTTATGAATTTGAGATAGATAAGCAAGCTGATATCAACATGATCATATAACTTTGACCCCTTGATAATGAAAGGGAACATCAAGATGTGGTGTTCAATGACTAACTCATTCATTATCTCTTTTGGTGGAGCAGATATTCATTTATGGGATTTAAGATAGATAGGAGAGCAACTTATCTTTGGAGAATTATATAATGAATATGTTCCTTCGTATAGAGAACTTTATTCTAAAGATGCATCTGATACCAGTTTAAGCGATCTACTTAATATTTATTAGTGGAGCCAAGATTATGCAGCAAAAAAGAAAGAGAATAAGGTTAACTATGCTCAATAGATGGAATTTCTCTTTATAGATAAACATGGGAAAAAAAGAATTTTCATATGTCGATCATATTTCACAGATTTTGGAGAACTACAAGTATGCCGCTTTATTAGCACTATGGTTATAATGTGTAAATGAACCAGATGAGCCATTTCTTGAATCTTGAAATAAGACAAAATTTGCTTCCTCTTGAGGTGAGAGCATTTTCCTTTTAGTCAGCCTTGAGCATCCCATTGTGAAGGATTTTGTTGGGGTAATGACACACACCTTGCGTGTGTGTACCGTAAGTGCATGGGTCATCAAAGTAATAAAATACCCTGGTGAGTGGGTAGTCGAATCCACAGAGAATAGTTGTTCAGAAGCACAAAGTATTACTATCTGGCTAGAATGAAAACCAATTTGTTATGTTCAAAATATCAATGAAAATAAAAGTAAAAGAGAAAAGAGAAAGCAAGAGGGATAAAGAGAGGTAATCGATGGTAAGATAGGGTACTCGGATAATGCTCACCCTAGGGCTATTGTTTCAAGTGCAAGACTAATATTATCCCTTCTAATTGAAATTTAATGAGTCATGGAGATCCAAAGGCACACGGTCCCAAACCTAAGGTCAATCGTGACTAGTCCTTTACACTATGCCCAGCGGAAAGAGATACTCTCGATGCCTCATAGTGTGTAGGACTGCTTGAAGCTCCAGGGATTTCAAGTGATAAACCCTATTCCCTAATATAGATCTAACCCTTTGGTCCAGGTGAAAGACCCCTAATCACGAAATAAGCCCCAGTACTAAGAATTACTTCAACACTTTACTCTATTGCTTGCACAACTAAGCCCCAGTGGAGTTTGTCTCTTAGCACTTCACTCTATCGAGACCGCAAAGAACTCTTGGAAAGTGGAGGTAGGATAAATCACGTCGGAAGGGAAAGGGGTGTTCCGTGACCTCTCGACTCATCCCTCTCAACCCTCTTCAATCTTGCTAAGTCTAATCCTAATGAAGTTATCACCCCTTCAAAGGATTACCTAGATAGATTTTCAACCCTAGTGTCACTCTAAGGGAAAGTAGAATCAACAAGTACACAAGATTGAAACTCAATTAAAACATCAATTAAAAGAAACATAATAGAAATCAATAAAACAAAATCATCCTAAGGTTTACAAGTCCAAGCACCCACTAGGGGTTTAGCTCTCCATGGAGCAATACAAAGTCAAAGATAAAATCAAAGATAAATGCAAGCAATCTATAGAGAAAACCCCCTTGTTGTCCGTGTGGATGGTCTTGAGGAGCCGCCTCGTCTTCTCCAAGGACTCCTTTGTCGAGCCTAGAGCACACCTCACCGAATCGATATCGATGAAAGCTCCCCCAATAGCTCTCCTCCAAAGGAAATAGATGTCGAATGCCGTAGGACCGCTCCTAAAACCCACCAAAAGCCTCTCCAAACCCCAGCCATGCTCTCCCCAAAAGATAGGTCCAAGATAAGAAGATCTGCAAATAAAACTCTCAAAGCGGTATTTATAGGGGTGAAATCAGGCATCCACATGGGCGTGTGGAATTTTCGCATGGGCATGTGGATTTCCATGTTGCGTTTTTCTACGCACTATAAACAGTAATTGCTACAGTGATTTGATACATTAACTGCTACAGTGCTTTGTCAAAATACTCCTGAATTCATTTTCTTCATTAAGGCCATATGATTGGGTGCACATCCATGTGGTAGATCGTGTTGCATCTTCAATTAAACTGCATTGATGAAGCTCTTGGAAATGTTACACAAGTTGGAACACATGAGTATGATTGTCTTTGCCCCTCTAATTTATATATTCACTTGAGCATTTCGGAGGTCGACACACACCCACATGTCTATGATCACAACCTGTGCATTGTTCGATACAAGAATTTCATCAACAGTCACGTTCACGATCTACTTTTGCTTCCTTTCTTCCAAACTTGTCTTCACAACCCTAAATCCACAAAAGGACACAAATACACACGATTGAGCTATAAATCTTATAAAAGTGATGCTCAATATAAAAAAATATACTTCATCATACTTATAAACAAGCACTTATAAGGTAATCTTAGGATTCTTAAAGATGCTACTCTCACTTCCATTGGTAGTGACAATGACAACGCATGAGGGTTTCCCTTCATTTTTTACTTGCTTGATGTTCACAACTCTTTTAATTAAAACAAGTCGGTGGAAGATGAATATTATTGTAGTGGGAACTATTAGGTAATATCGCAAAATTATATAACACCATCAGAGGCATGAAGAAGCAAGAATAAAATTGGGATATGATTTAATTGTTTTAATGGACACTCTTTTTTAATTGAAAGGCCTAGAAAATTACCTCTTGATGTTTGAAAATCTTTCCTTTGATGTGCTGAATTTGTCCCTCAAATTGTTGTAGATCTCCTAGCGCTGAACAAAAGTCCTATGGCTCTAGATCACATACTAGAATTGAGAAAGAATCTCCTCTTCTTCTCAAAATAGTGGATAAGGTTAGAGAGGAAGAGAGTGTTAGGATTATGCCCTCGAATGCCAATGAGGATACTTGTATTAGGGCATTTCATTTGTATTATACATTCTTATTCTTATTAAATAGGCATCTATTTTGATGTTAGTATAAATCTTGTGATGGCATTATAATTAGTTTTGAATATCATAGTCCATGTGTATTAAGTTAAACCATCTACTCTTTATGGGATAAAGAGGAGAGAACTAGAAGGGTTTGGTACTTATACACTTAAATAGTTCACAAATTGGAGAATCTTTAATTGGCCTGTAAAGGTTCATAAGGATCTGTATGACATATACTTTGACAAAGAGTGCTAGTTGAACACTATGGAATAGTGGGAGCATATGTCATAAATGCATCATTGCGAATTGGTGTAATCAAACATGACTCACAACAATCCAATCACATGGGTTTTACTCTTTGACAGTCAATGATTAGGATTGTTGCTTATGATCATATGAGTGGACCTTAGACCTGAGGTATCATGATCATAATGTATTTGTGATGTCTAGTCTGTTACAAGAGTTGTTAGGCTCAGTTTACCTTTTGGTAGGGTCGACCTCGAAGTGTGACTATATCGGACAAGTAGCAGTTGTGAGTGATCACCAAGAAAGAATTCGTTCTCTCGAAAGTAAACGAGTCAGTATCCTATGCGATTATAAGTATGTGAGATTAAAAGACCTTGGCCAAGGCAATCAAACTAATCATATGGGGCACAAAGGATAGTTTGGTAATTTCACCCCACTATAGTTATTTGCATATGATTGAGTTCAGTGAGTTTGACAATTACCATGGCTCTCAATCGGTTGGGATATAAGAACGAAAGGTTTATACACATATGGTAAACATAATCGGAAAGGTTCATAATGATCTACTCATTCGTGTTAAATTGGCTTACGACGTGGGGCCACGGGACTGGCTAGGTGTCACCCACGTCCTTTGGTATCCTCCCATTGCCAATCGGAATCAATCTAGGGAGTCACGCTTAAAGGGATAAAGAATCAGTCTCGTTTTGAGTATAGGGGTAAAATTGTCAATTTTTAATTTTACTTTATGGGATTAGTGAAATTATAAATTGGTCTAGGGTTTTTGTCTTAAGTTTAAATTTTGATTTAAATTCGATGGAGTCAAATAGATAATCAAAATTATAAGAACTCAAAGATAAAATTGGTTTTAGTTAGATTAGGATTCATATTTCTAATAGAACTTCTATGGTAATGTTTATCATATTATGAAGGTTCATATTTTGAATAGGACTTCATAATTGAATGATGTTTATCATATTATAAAGGTTCATATTTTGAATAGAACTCATAATTGAATAATGTTTATCATATTTCATGAAGTTTCTATAAATATGACTCCTCTCGAACTATAGACTTAACTCAATTAATTCTCTAGTGAGAAAATCCCCAAACTCTCACTTCCTCTCTAACCCTAGCCGCTATTTGGAGAAGAAGAGGAGATTGTCTCTTAATTCCGGCGTGTGATCTAGAGGCATGGGACTTTCGTTCGGCACTAGGAGATTTACGTCAATCTGAGAGATAAATTCGGCGCATCAAAGAAAAGAAAATCATTAAGAGGTAATTTTCTAGGCCTTTTAATTAAATTATGGTGCTCATTAAAACAATTAGAATATATCGCAAATATATTATTGCTTCCGTATGCCCTTTTTAATTTTATTTGATTTTTGTGATATTACCTAACAGAGAGAGCTTAGGGATATTTCTCACTAGAGAATTGATTGATTACCTTTAGGGTTAGAGAGGAGTCATATTTATAGAGACTTCATAAAATATGATAAATATTATTCAATTATGAAGTCCTATTCAAAATATGAACCTTCATAATACGATAAATATTATCATAGAAGTTCTATTAGAAATATGAGTCCTAATGTAACTAAAACCACTTTTGTCTTTAAGTCCTTGTAATTTTGATTAACTATTCAACTCCATCAAATTTAAATAAAAATTTGTACTTTAGACAAAAATCCCTAGACCAATTCAGACTTTCACTCATCCCATGAAGTAAATTGTAAATTGATAATTTTACCCCTGCACTTAAAACGAGACTGATTATTAATCCCTTTTAAGCATGACTCCCTAGGTTCATTTTGATTGGCAATGGGAGAATATCAAAGGATGTGGGTGACACCTAGCCAGTCCCGTGGCCCCACGTCATAGCCCAATTGAACACGAATGTAGATCATTATGAACCTTTCTGATTAAGATTACCATATGTGTGTAAACCTTTTGTTCTTGTATTCCAAATGAGTAAGAGTCATGGTAATTGTCAAACTCACTAAACTTGATCATATGCTAATAATCATAGTAGAGTAACATTACCAAAGTACCCTTCATGTCCCACATGATTAGTTTAACTGCCTTGGCTAAAGTATTCCAATCTTAGATACTTATAATCGCATAGAATACTATCTTGTTTACTTCCAAGAGAACAAATTACTTCTTGGTGATCACTCACAACTTCTACTTACCCAACATAGCCACACTTCGAGGTCGGTCCTTGATAAGTACTTGAGTGAACATATTTCTTTATATGTTTTACATGCGTTGAACATCATTTTTATTATGTTTTATGTCTCATAAATTGTATTTGGTGTTCCTTTGTGCAAATAGGGTGTGAAGGCATTAAGAGAAGAAAATGAAGCAAAGATAAGCCATGAGGAACATTTTGGGAGACTTTTGTGCAACATAAGGATCAAGACACAAATGGAGCTAATACACATGAGGGTGTGTGCTAACTTCCAAGAGAATTCAAGTTAGATTTTGAGTTGGAAAGGCACAAAGGCAGCCACATCCATATGTCCCAATTTGTGTGAAGCCTTCAAGAGCTTCCCAATAATGGTTAGATGATAAGAAGCCTCATAGCCTACCACATGGATGTATGTCCACACATGTGGCCCTAAGAGAAGAGTTTCAAAGCCTTAATCATGTAAATCTTGTAACAGTACTATAGTAGCACTGTAGAAAAACATTGTTCCCCGATCGGGTTAAAATTTCACCAGGTGGGTGGAGAAATCTGCAAACATCCCCTCTCCCGCTGGGTCTAATTCTGACCCGAGCAGGTCAAGGCATGTGACAGCTTTGATTTCATATTATAAATAGTCATTTTGCCCTAATCTTTGGTATCTTTTTGACATCGCCCCTTGTGTGTGACCCGCAAGTGCACATGTTTATCGAAGTAATAAATCCCAGGTGAGTGGGTATGGTATCGATAGGGAGTAGGGAATAAAAATACCAAGATTGCTATCTAACAAAGAGAATAGGAAATAATGATTTTTTTTGATAAAATTGTAATGAAAGCAAGAATAAAAGAAACAAGAAAGAGAGAAGCACAAATAGATGAGAGGTAAGGCAATCGATAGAAGTGGGATACTTGGATATTGTTCCACCTAGGACAATTACTTCAAGTGAAAAATCAACTATTATATCTCCTAATTGACGCTTAATGAGTCGTGGAAATTTTTAAACACACGGTCCCAAACCTAAGGTCAACCGTGACTAACTCTACATTATGTCCCTGTGGAGAAATTGATCAATCTCAACACTTCACACTGTATCAAGTTGCAAGACACTCTAGAGATTCCTAGTGATAAACCCTATTCAAATGTATAGATCTAACTCTTTGGTCCACGTGAAAGACCCTAGTCGCAATTAAGCCCTAGGTGCTAAAGTCACGTCAACGCTTCACTCCGTTGCCTGTGCAACTAAGCCAAAGCGGAGGTCATCCCTTAGCCCATTCACTCTACTATGACCACAAAAAAATCTTGGAATATGGAGGTAGGATAAATAACATCGGAGGGGAAAGAGGACGCTCCGCTAGCTCTCGAGTCACCCTTTCGACCCTCTCCAATCTTGCAATGTCTAGTTCTCATGGTGTGTCACTCACTCACAAATGTTACCAATGTAGACTCTCAACCCTAGTGTCACACTAAGGGAGAAATCATGCAACAAGCATTCAAGATTGAAACTCAATTTAAGACATCAATTAAGGAAAACATAATAGAAGATTAATGAAACAAATACATCCTAGGGTTCACAAATCCAAGTACTCACTAGGGGTTTAGATCTCCATGGAGCTAGTTACAATCAACAATGAAATCGAATATAAAAACAAGTAATCCATAGAAAAACCCCCTCAGTATTCATGTCAATAGTCTTGTGGAGTAGCCTCGTCTTCTCCAAAGGTCCCTTTGTCTGACCTAGGACACACCTCGCCGGATCGGTGCCGATGAAAGCTCCCCCAATAACCTTCTTCCAAGCACAGCGCGGTGTCGAATCCATAGAACCACTCCAAAGACTTGCCAAAAGCCTCTCAAAACCCTAGCCGACAGTCTCTCAAAAGATAAGGAAAAGTTCGAGTGAAGGATGAAAGATTCCTCCCAAAATCGTGCTGAATCGTGGCTTAAATAGGGCTGGAATCGGCCATCCACACGCTCCTGTGGATTCTCCACACGGGCCTGTGGAATTTCTGCATAGGCGTGGGGAATTTCCACACGCCCATGTGGATTCTCTAGAAACCTGATTTTTGGACGGTTATGAACAGTAACTAATACAGTGTATTACTATAGTACCTGCTACATTACTCCGCTAAAAACACTCCTGATTCCACACTACTCATCGAGGCAACATAAACGGGTACACGTTTATGCCATAGATCGCATCGCTTCTTCAATAAACGGGTCCATTGGTGAAGATCTTGCTATCATTGCACAAGTTAGGATACATGAATGTGACTACCTTCATGCCCCTCCAACTCATTGTAATAGCTTGAATACATGGAGGTTGGCACACATTCACGTATCTTAGAGCCCCACTTGTATCTTCGCATTTGTTCCTTCCAAGATTTTACCAAATAGTGCATTCACGATCTACTTTTGCCTTCTTTTCTTAATACTTAGCTTCACAACCCTACATACGGATAAAAACACAAATACAAATGTATTAGTGCTTAAACCTGATAAAAGTAATGCTCATCGTAAGGAAAGAATACTTCGCATTCTTAACACACAAGCACTTATCACTTTTGTATGACTCTTGAGATGTTTGGCAGCTAAGGTTAGGAGAGGAGGTCTTTGCGGCTTAGGAGGCATTTCTTCACCAACTTTGATCGATTCCTCCTCTGTCATGGTATTAAGGAAGCCACCGGTGACCCTAGCTTCGTTGTGGATTTTTTCAAGACGTCGAACCTCTCCATCAAGGCCATCAGTTCAGATATAGCGGGGTTTATTTCTATGGTTTTTATATCTTTTCATTCGTTGATAGTTTGTTTTGTATATTACTCTATGGAGAGCTAAACCCCTAGAGGGTATTTGGGCCAGTGAACCCTAGGATTTTAATATTGTGTTGATTTGCTTTGTGTTTCTATTTTATCCTAGTTTGGTTGAATTCCATTCTTGTTTGCCTAATGCTTGTTTGCCTTATTGATCTTATGGTTGTTTGGTTTGCATGATTTGTTCACCTTGGTGAGAGAGAGGTCTCTATTATGGTTAGAACCTCAAAATTAATGAGGGTTGAGAGGGTGAGTCATGAGATAGTGGAGTGTTCCCTTTCCCCTCCGATAGGTGTATTCTATCTCCATATTCCTTAAGATCTAAGCAACCAAATGTGGTGTGAGGTGTTGAGATTGAGAGACTTCTCCACAGGGACCTCATAGGGGGTTAGGGACCTTTTACCTAGAAGTAGGGTTAGGTTTATTCTTAGGGATCGGATACACCCTCCGGAATCCTTAGAGTGCTATGCGGTCATATGTGGTGTGAGGTGTTGAGAATCAGAGATTATCTTTGGATTTCTATGACTTAACCTACTCATTCTAGAAACACTTTGCATACCGGGTACCTAATACCGGAATCCTAGGGGGAGCGTTGCTCGAATACCCCACTTTTACTGATTGAGATTGATAAGTGCTTGAGTAAACATATTTCCTTATATGTTTTACATGCATTGAGCATCATTTTTATTATGGTTTATGTCTCATAAATTGTATTTGGTGTTCTTTTGTGCAAATAGGTTGTGTAGGCTTTGAGAAAAGAAAAGGAAGCAAAGATAGGTTATGAAGGCGCTATTTGGGAGTTTTGGTATAACATAAAGATCAAGACACACGAGGAGCTCATACTCATTGGGACTTTGTGCCAACTTCCAAGAGAATTCAAGCTAGATTGTAAGTTGTAAAGGCACAAAGGCAGTTACACTCTCATGTTCCTACTTGTGTAAAGAGTATAAGAGCCTTCCCAATGATGATTAGACAACGAGAAGTCTCATAACCTACTACATGAACATGTGCCTATCCATGTGGCCTCAAAAGAAGATTGTTGGAGCCTTGCTTATGAAGAGAAACTATAGCAAAACACTGTTCATGAGACCCCGTGAAAATCCCACTCGGTCGTGTGAACAGTTCTTTAGCCCACATGGGAGCATGAAGGCTCACAAAGTCACGTGGAGGCACGTGACATGCACAGGTTACTGACTATAAATAGCCCTTTTGCCCTATTCTTTGGAGACTTTTAGATAGCGTTTGAAAGACAAAGCGGCTAGGGTTTGGAGAGGAGGTCTTTAGCGAATATGGGGGTGTGTTCTTCACCAACTTTGATAGATATCTTCTTCGTCATAGCATAGATGGAACCATCAACGACCTAGCTTCGAAGAGGGATCCTTCAAGACGTTAAGCGACCCATCAAGGCCATCATCATGAATTCAAGGGGGTTCTATTCCATGGTTTTTATTAAGTTACATTGCATTAATTATTTTGTAATTTTCCCCATTTAGGGCTAAACCCTAGTAGGTATTTGGATTTTTGAACCCTAGGATCTTATGTTTGTATAGATTTATGTTTTGTTTTCTATTAAATCCGAGTTTAATTGAGTTTTAATCTTATTTTCTCATTACTTGTATGACCTATTAATCTCTGTGGTTGATTTACTTGCATGATTTATTGCCTTGGTGAGAGAGAGGTGTCCATTGTGGCTTGAACTCAAAGATTGAAGAGGGTTGAGAGGGTGAGTCATGAGATAGTAAAGTGTCCTCTTTCCCTCTAATTAGTATATTCTATCTCTGTATTCCCTAGGCTTTATGCAACATTATTTGGTGTGAAGCATGAGATTGAGAGATTTCTCTGCCAACACCTTATAAGGGATTTAGGATCTTTCGCCTAGAAGTAGGGTTAGGTCTATCCTTAAGAATCGGGTGTACTCTTAGAAATCCTTAGAGTATATTGAGGTCATATGTGGTGCGAGGTGTTGAAATTGAGCGATTTCTCCACTTAGACCTTGATAAGTGCTTGTGTGATATGAATGCGAAGCGTTCATTCCTTATGTTGAGCATTACTTTTCTCAGTTTTTTACATTAATATATGTGTTTTTATGTTACACTACAAGAAAAACATCAATTAGCTTGGGACAATTCCCTAGCTAAAATTGTAAAATCCCAGGCTAATATTCATTAGCTAGCGATTTCCTAGGGATTAACATCCCTGGGTAATAGCCTCATGGGTAATAATTTAGCAAGGGATTTTATAATCCCTTGCTAAATAGTAACGAATTATTCTGTGGGTAAATAATAAATTCCCTAGGTAATTAATGTTAATTAATTCATCAAAGACAAGGAATTTGCATCGAAATATTTTCTGGGAAATCTCTAGGTAATTTAAGTTAAATGATTCGTCATGGACAAGGAATTTGCTTTGAAACCTTTCCTAGGAAATCCCTAGGTAATGTTAGCAAGGGATTTTTCATAGGTAATCCATTGCTAAATTTTCAAAAAATTGAAATGTTAGTCCCTGGGTAATCCCTGGGTAATATTTACTAGGGATTATGTCCTAGGTAATTCGTTAGTATTTGAATGTAGCAGTAATGAATCCTACCCTTGGTAATCCCTTGCTAAATATACTTAGAGATTATTTCCTGGGTAATCCGTGGGTAATAAAATTTGAAAAAAATGATTATTCCCTAGGTAATCCCTTGCTAATATAAAACAAAGTTTTAATTATTTATTTTAAATTGTATTATAAATTATAATACAAAAAACCTGTATTAAATCATTCATTCAGAATAATCAGTAAATTTTACTACAATATGCTAAAAATAACAATTGCAATCTATCATAACCAAGTATGAAAGATTATATTAAACATTGTCAAAGACATTAAAAAACAACACAATTCATATTCAAAATAGCTTCAACCACATATAGCTAATATAAGTGGCAAGTACTAAAACTCAAAAGTATCACAAGCAAGCAAACAAATACGAGAAATATGTCACAAGATAAGAACATTAACTACTTAGTTGGTGGAGTAGGATCAACATCTTCATCATGACCTGATTGATTTATTTGAGAAGGTGCTTGATTTTGAGATATAAGTAATTGTAACATCCTCCTCATTTCAGCCATCTCTTGTCGAGTTTGTTGAAGCTCTTGTTGAGTTTCTTGACGCTCTTGTTGATGCCGCTCTTCTTGGATCTGTAGTTGATTACGGACAGATGCTAACTCATTTTGTAAATCTTCATTATTTTGCATAGTAGATGTTGCAGTTGAGTTATTGACATTTGAATTTGAGCATCCATAATAGGAAGATGCTTGAGAACCAAGACCATAGACTCTTCTTTTCTTTTCTCCACCAACAGCTTCAATATAAAGAGCTAATTCATCTACTGGAGTAGGTCCTGAGTTTGTTGATGCAGATTCTGTAGAAATTGCATGTTGTTTCAAGGTCAACATCTTATCCTACATTGAAAACAAATGTCAATAGTACAAATTTAGAAGAAAAAAAATTAAGAACTTGCATTAAAATGTCATCGGTCTTAGAAATGCTTACATTGATTGTCTTTGACTTGAGATCTACAAAAGTTTCCCCATCATGTTTTTTAGTATGAGTATGCAAAAAAAGCTCATGTGGAGTAGCTTTTCGACCCAATTTAGATTCCTATAGCAATAAGAAACATTAAAATTTCTTAGCAACATGTAATACATGAATTTGCAAAATGAAATAAAATAAACACATTTCAATACATTTAAAATCTTATATTTATACTTACAAGCTTCTTCCCATGCTCAACATTAGATATTGACCCTCCTGTATGGCATGATGGCCCAGCAATACTACGTCGATTTTTAGAATTTATCTCTTGTTTCTTCTTAAATGTAGGTCTATCCCAGACAGCTTTCCAATGCTTGTACTCCTCCTCACTTAGATACTCCGGCTTTGTTGTTGCATCCCTTATATCCCTCAAAAAATCACTATATCGCTGTGAGGCTTTCAAAACCCAAGCTTCCTTTATTTGTGCCTCTAATGAGGAATCCCAAATAAAGTGCTTCTACATAAGATAAAAAATATTCAATGTTCAAAACAAGAATTAATAAAACAAACAAATAAATAAATTAGAAATGATAATGAATAATACCCGAAATTCTTCAAAATAAAAGTCTCTTATAGGTTGTGACACTGTCTTCCATGTGTATCCTTCAAAGTCAACTTTTTCCTTAAACTTTTTTGTGATTATTCTTGCACATTTGCTAGATGGCTCTAACCTACCATAGTTTAAGTATAAAATAAGCAATAAATAGTGAACATAACAAATACTATCATTGTCAAATTGTGAATACTTACAATCCATTCACAACTGTGATACGTAACCTCCCAACAATTGTTGAAGCATCTTGTGTGCTACCATAGTTTGCTTGAGTATCACTAACAGCTACAACATTTTGATTGGGTTGTTGAGATTCAATATCATTCACTATTTCCTCAACATTTGGAATAGTGGCATTTGAAAATGGTACACTATCAGCATTGCTTGATCCTTCAATGTTTAAATGAGCATGAGAAGTGCGGCCTCCACTCCTTCCACCTCTTAATCTAGTCCTTTCTTTACCTCTAGCCATATCTATAAAATTATAAAAATATAATTAGTTAACAACAAAATAAGTCAACATATGTAAATAATACATGATATAAATAAACTAAAACAATGTCTTTTGAAAAAAGAAATATAACTTAGCAAAAGAAAACTGACAATGCACAATAATCATAACTTCAAAAAAATTGCAAATCAAGTACTACAATATATAAAATGTATTGCATTTGTTCACCAATCTAATAAAAAAACTAATGATTAAAACTCATAATCATCGGAAATGTATTCATCTTCATCATTTTCTGATTTGTCTTCAGTTTCATAATATGTTTCAATTTCATCTTCTAGTATATCATCATGGCTATTATCAACCTCCATGGAACCTCCATTTGAATCATTTAGAGGTCTCGGTATATCATCGATATTGTCAATAGAGTGCTCTTCGATTTCATCTTCTTGGAATGCCAAATTTGCTAGTGGAGCATCAATAATTTGTCTTGGTTTAATTTTGCATACGGACCACCAGTTATCTTTGTCACGTTTCATGCTTGGATAAGATGTATAATATACTTGTGTTGCTTGTGTAGATAAAATGAAGGGTTCATCCTTGTTAAACCTTTTTTTGTGATTGATATCCACAAGATTGTAATCCTTATGTATCTTCATCCCAACATTTAGAGTTGGATCAAACCAATCACACTTGAACAATGTAGTCCTTTTTATTGGGAGTTCAGGATACTCTAATTGTATAATCTCCCTCAAAAGACCATAATAATCATATGATGTTGCACTGTAATTGGAACCCTTTACACAAACTCCAGTATTTATTGTCATTCTTCTCACACCATGCTGAGTTGTGTGGAATTTATACCCTTTGATGAAATACAATGGATAAGTCATCACAACTTTTAAAGGGCCAGTTGCGAGATCCTTCATCATTTGATTTGTCACATTATTATTAGGATCCCATGCCTACATAATAAGATGCACTATTAATATTAATAGACAAGAAATCAATATAGTAAGATTGATAAATAAGAAGAATATATAAAGCTTAAGACTTACATAAATCTTAAACCAGTTAGCAAATTCATTTTCCAATTTATCATCAACTTGTGCATCAGTTATATTAGGTGTATTTTCCACCACCTCTTCCACAAATATCCTTCAAAGGTGAAACCATTTGTGTTAAAAAAAGAAACTAGAATTTTTCTTTTTAATTAAATTGAAGTAGAGAAGCATACTTGACATATTGTTGAACCTCATCACAATTTAGTAAGACATAAGTTTGAGCTTGATGGTATTCTTTATCAGTCAAACGTCTTGATTTTGCTTGCCCATATGGTCGACCAGGAAAACTGAATATTGATAAAAGACTTTCATATGTTTCAACCTCTCCTCTATCATCATTACGAGGTACTTTTCTTAACTTTGTGTTCACATGAGGTTCAAAGTAATATGAACAAAAAGTTGATGCTTCTTCAACCAAGTACGTATTACAAATTGAACCTTCAACTTTGGCTTTGTTAGTTACTTTCTTCTTTAAATGGCGCAAGAACCTAAATTATAAATAAGAATAGTTATATTAAATTGAAAAAATAGACATTATACAAAATCGTATAGGCTGAATTTATATTAAAGTTTACCTCTCAAATGGGTACATCCAACGATATTGCACTGGCCCTGCTATCTTTGCTTCATATGGTAAGTGAATTGGAAGATGTTCCATTGAGTCAAAAAAACCTGGAGGGAATATACGCTCCAACTTGCATAATATTACAGGAATTTCTTCAATAAGCCTATTCATGTCTTCCACTCTAATCGTCGAACAAGTAAGATCTTTGAAAAATAAGCTTAGCTCTGTCAAAGCCTTCCATACCGACAATGGTAATAATTCACGAAAGGCTATAGGGATTAACCTTTGCATGAATACATGGCAATCATGGCTTTTCATTCCATACATCTTATACTTGCACATATCGACACACCTTGCCATATTTGAAACATACCCATCCGGAAACCGAAGTTGACTTACCCATTCACAAACAACTTTTTTTTCCTCCTTACTTAAGCTATAACAAGCTTTAGGATATTTCCCAGTCGCTTCATTTTTCTCCAATTCTTTACGCTTGCAATATATTTTCACATCCTCTCTTGCTTTTGCATTATCTTTGGTTTTTCCTTCCACATCCATCACGGTGTCAAACACATTTTCAAAAACATTTTTTTCAATATGCATGACATCGAGATTATGGCGGATGAGATTAGTACTCCAATAAGGCAAATCCCAAAATATGCTACGCTTGTGCCATCCACTTGACTTACAAATAGGAGCATTCCACTGTTCAGCACCAACTTCTGTTATTTTCTTCAACTTTAAGTCTTCGATTTGTTTCAAAATTTGATTCCCAGAAAAAATAGTAGGAGGTGGTGACTCTTCAATCTTGTTTTTTAAAAAATCATTTCTGTTTCTTCTAAAAGGATGATGTGTAGGTAGGAATTGCCGATGGCAATCAAACCATGAAACCTTACCACCATTAACAAGGCTAAAAGACTTTGATTTATCCATACAATATGGACAAGCTTTTTTGCCTGCTGTACTCCATCCTGATAGCATTGCAAAAGCTGGGAAGTCACTAATGATCCACATGAGTGCAGCTCTCATCTGAAAATTTTGTTTCTTGGACACATCATATGTCTGTACTCCAACATCCCACAAATGTTTTAACTCTGCAATTAATGGTTGCAAGTACACATCTAACTTCTTCTTTGGATTTTTGGGACCAGGTACAATAACAGTTAAAAACATATAAGGGTCCTTCATACACATCCAAGGCGGCAAATTGTATGGTGTGATAATAACAGGCCAACAAGAATATTGCTTGCCTGATTGTCCCAAAATGGTTGAAACCCATCAAGAGATAACCCAAGTCTTTACATTTCGAGCCTCCCGATGCAAAAAAAGAGGATGAATAAGATCAAATTGCTTCCATGCTTTCAGCTCTCGAAGGATGGCAAATCACGCCATCTTTTTCATCATGCTCTTTGTGCCACCTCATATCCTTCGCTGTCACCTTTGAAGCATACAATCTTTGTAGCCTAGGTGTCAGAGGAAAATAATACATCTTTTGATTTGGTGAATAATCTTTGTGATTCCCTATGCCTTTCTTCCCACTTTTATATCGAGGATGGTCACAAAACTTCCAACTTCTTCTGTCACTATCCTTACCCCAATATAACATGCATCCATTTATGCAGCAATGGATTTTCTCGCATGGAAGACCCAAGCCAGGAACAAACTTCTTCGTATTATAGAAGTTATCAACCAACTTATTATTAGCTGGCAATGCTTCTTTCATAAATTGCAATACAGCATCATAACACCTCTCTGATATGTGAAACTCAGATTTTATTGTTAATAATCTTGCAACGGCAGATAATTGAGTGTGTGATTCACATCCAGACCATAAAGGTTCTTCTGCTGTATCAAGCATGTCATACAATTTTTGAGTTGTAGGGTTTGGCATTTCCTCTTCATTTTCATCATAATATGGATCAAAGTTAGGACCAATTGCATCAATAATCATGTCCCTATATGAACTTGATCCTTCCACATCTTGCAATCTTGAAGAGTTGCACTGAGTTTCACTATAATTCGTATATACCAAAGGTTCCCCATGACATACCCAATCGATGATAATTTTGAGTAAACCCATTTCTTAGAAGGTGCAAATTCACATTATCAACCACTTCATACCTTCGATTTTTGACACTTACAACATGGGCATCTTATTTTATCACCGTCCATAAATCTTGGTTGATCACAAGCATATTGGATGAATGACTCTACCCCAACCATAAATTCAGGGTTAATGAATCTATGTCCGTGTGTAAGTCTATTATACATCCACTCCCGATCAGTTCTCATTTATATTCTGATAACAAAGAACAATAATAGGCTCACATGAATACTATTGAATATATATATTTTAAGAGTTAAATAAAATTGCAAATTCAAAATAAGTCTACATATAAATTGTTCAAAATACAAGGATGGGAGAGAAGACCTAGATGATCCAACCTCTCGAACACTTGTACTCGTGAATTAAGTTTGCAATAGAGGTATGATGACGGATTTCGCCGGCGCCGAGTCAGTAGCCGAGGAAGGATGACCCAGTTCCAAATATAATCAGCTACTTAAATTTCTAGAAAGCACATATTAAACAGTGGTTAGTCTTTAAATCAAAATTACAAACAACTATTAAAAATATAACATCAAATCAAATATAGTAACCAGAAAATTTAGGATTCAATTGAAAAAGTTGAACTTTTAAACACTCACAAAAAAACTAATAATAAAATAATATATATATATATATATACACACACATTAATTTATAGTTTATAAAGCTCACAAAATTATGAAACAAAGATAGATAAATACTTAACCAATAATACTCAATTTCCGATCCTTATAAATAATGTAAAAATTAGAATAAATACTATTATTATACTAATTAATTATGATGTTACGGAAGTACTAGTGATAAACAAATCAAGGTGTTAAACGTAACTACAATAATATTCAAGGTCTTATAATTAAAATAAAAAAAATAAAAACCATGCTAGAATCCCACATTTATTCACCTGCTTTATCCCTGTCTATCTGCCATACAACAAGCAAGTACAAGGTAAAAGTAAATAATGTTCTGTTTATACTCAACTCTATAATCCTCCCTATTCTACATGGAATTCATCAATCACAAATTATATTATTATTATAAATACAAATCAAGTATATCTGTTAAGCATGGCATGGTAAAAAAAAAGAATAAAATACTAGAAATAGTCTCTATTGGTCTAGCAATACAGTGAACTGAACCAAGACGATTTGTGTTATCACGGTACGTAAACGCCTAAGCCATAATTAATTTAATCCAAGTTTAAGGATGAAATTATATCAAATAATTAAGAGCTCTCATAATAATGTTTCTATAATGTTGATCCTTAATAATGGAAAGTTCTTTTGACTTTGTTAGGGTTGTCTTAGTATTCATATTGATCCCTGCTTTATCTTCTCCATATCTTTATATATATAATTAAGAAGTACATGTGCACATAACATGATAGGATTTCATTGTCTCTAAATGACTCTCATTAGCTTTCCTTCTGATATATTGGCAAAGTTTAAATAATCTAAATTTCTCAAATAATGTAACATCTAGCAATTAGGGCTAATAATGTTGCATAATTATAAAAAGTGAATTAATTCCATCACATGATAATAAGAATAATACCGCAAAAGTTCTCTTTTCTTTTTAAACCACACACCCCAAACCTACACATGGACTTTACAACCAAAGAATAAATGAGTTACAAGGATGTACAAATATCTATCTCGAAAAATCAAAAAAAGCTTCCATAAAGATTTGGGTTATTCTCTGTTTTATCAACTTGAGTAGTAATTTCAGGGATGAGGGGCACAAAGAAATTATCATATAAATTAAAAAAAGTGTGTTGCAAAACCGTAGGGCTACCACACGTAAAAAGTGAGATATGTCAAGTTCTGCAGCTCCTCCGGTATTTTTACCAACCACATCCAAGGCATATACTCTCCGCATACACAACAAAAATGAGTAGGATATTACAAGAAATTACACAAAAGCTAATTGATTTTATGCATTTATAATCAAAATTAATATTTCCAATAACCCTTGTAACAAAAAAATAAAAATAATATAATAAAAATTTATTGCATATCATGTGTTTATTATTATTAGGTGGACAATAAATGCAAATAAATAAAAAAATACAACACATTTCAAGCACTAATATGACAAATTTATTATTTTGAAAACTTGATACTGAAATATTCTCATCAACAACAAGCAAACCTAATGAACGTCTTCCAAAATTATCAAAAAAAAAAAAAATTAAAATTAAAATTAAAATATTCTCATTGCTTTTATTTTCTTAAGTGAATTGGGCCACTACAAAAATAAAATCTTGCCAAAGCTTGGAATTTATTTCATATATAATATATTTTCATATATAAAAGCGTTAACTTGAACACACATGCAAAAATTTTGCTACATTTGATGCATATACTCGTTTCAACATTATCCAAAGCACTCGCAAAATGAAGAACAAATAAGCAACCAAAAATGAAGTCACATGGTTTTTTTATAATTTGCAAATTATAGTTGTACATTGTATATCAACAAACTACACTTACTAGAAATAGAAAAACCTGAAAACACCTTGTTAGTCAATGAAATCAGCTGAAGCTCTAATGTCCATATGATATTATAGTAAATGATAAGTTCCACATGAAAGCAAGTTGACCTACCTACCTGGCTACCTTAAGGGTATTTCGGTCAATGTGATCACCAAGCCATAATATCATCAAATCAAAATAGTGAATTGCATGAAACTCTAAAACATAAACAAATGTAAATTTCTGAAATATTAAATAGACAAAACATATGCACAGTAATTCCCCTATACACATACTCACATATCATCACAAACTTCAAAAATTTGTTTCACATATATTACAAAAATTATGCTTGCTCGAAGACATTAAAAACTATGTAGTTTCAACACAAAGTAATCATATTGGATTCTGAATCTATAACCTTTTATAGAATAAGCAATAGTCCCACGTCGGGTTAATTTGGAACACTCTTAGCCGAGCATACGAAAAGGTCTCAAAAAACATATATAGAACAGAGGAACACAAACCATTAGTGCTTCTCTTTGGGGGTTTCTTCTTTTTGGAACCTCGTGTGTCCAATTCTTTAGGCCGGGTTCGCTCATGGACTCGAAAACAATGACAATGAAATTTATGATGTACTTAGAAATGATAACGTCTTGATACATGCATATATAAAAGCCAATGAAAAAGATCAAGATTATTGATTTGACCAAAGAAATTAGATAACAACAATCTACAAAAGTAACAAAAAAAGCTCAATCGTAATATAGTCTTGTTCTTTACCCTCAGATTGTTTCATCCTAGTTCCTTTTCAACTTCAAAACATAATCGCTCGACTTCAAGCAATGCCAAAAACAAATGAGAAGAGAATGTATGGAAAATCTTTCCAGCTTGAAATTATACCAATACATACAATTAAAGCCGTAGCCGCAATTCAAGCATCTTTAGATTTAAGTGATTATCCCAAATTCATTCCTAAGCATATAACCCGATCATTTCGTGTTGTTGTTAAAAAGGAGAAATTTGTGCAAGTGGTTGAACACAAACTCAAAGAATGTGTGCTTTACTCGACTTGTTGTTTGTAGCTTGGTTGTAATCATGAATAGTTAAAGGAGTTAAAAAAACATCGCACGCCTCGCTTTTAAAAAAAGAAATTATAACTACATGCATTTCGAATATTGAATTGCTCGAGATTGGTTCTTTTTTTCATACCGTAGCACTCACCCGATTTAGAATCCAAATCCTTGCAATTGAAAAATGCAGTAATGCAATATGCTTTAGTTTTTTGTATATATTGCTTTCATTCTGTCAAAATACGAAAAAAAAGAACGCGAATCAATGATCAAAAATGAGCGCCAATTGTTCATGTATAAAGTTATATTGCTTTAAATAGAAAAGGTCAACAAGAAGAGAAGTAAAACAGGAAAGTTAATTATAAATAACATAACACTTAGTTCTCAAGTATATGCTTATAGAATCCACTCTCTTTTGCCTTTGAATCTAGAAACCATAACAAGTGAGATGTTAGTTTACAAATTTTTATTAAATCAAGAAAAGCATGAGTCAAACATTCTTGGCCTCTCCTTTTATGGAACCAAGATTAATCACAAGATCCAAAGACATGGACATGGCCTTGAGTAGTTTAGGTTTTCAATTGCACTGACGTCCACGTGCATGGCTTTCAATGTAGCGACCTCACGAGCGATTGGGACATTTTTCACATGTTCCTAATATTATTTACTAGTCCCTCAAATGTTTTCCATACCTTCTTTTAGTCCAAATTCAAAGACGTTTTATGAACTTAATTAATGCTTTTATAAATAAAATATCATATGTGGACAAATACACAATACCTTGATGAAACATCACAAATGCGACAACTAATATTACAAGTATATCATGGTCTTTTTTATATATATAAATATAGTTTAAATAAATAAATAAATAAATAAATAAATAAAGACCCTGGACCATGTAAAAAGAATTTTGACTATGATGGATATGGATGGAAAGTGATAACACTATAGCATTATATCTTTTTCTCAAACGGAAATGGTCACTATCAATCCAAGGTCTTTTGCCTTCTGGTTACCACCTTCTTCCTCTCTGATGTCTGCCATTACCTCACTGTTTCTTTATTAAGCTTGGAGCCCAAGACTTCATGGTTGACTCTTCTAGTGTGTCCACGTTGTAGTATTCTAATTTTCTAATAATTCTCACCGTATATATATATATATATATATATATATTAAAATTAGGTGATAATGCATTGATTTAATTTGAATGGGCTTTCATATATCCTTTTTTATTTGATAATCTTTAGTATGGCATCACAATTTACTCATATCACAAAGATCTGAGTAATAATGCATAATACAACATATATATATATATATATATATTAAAGTTAGGTGATAATGCATTGATTTAATTTGAATGGGCTTTCATATATCCTTTTTTATTTGATAATCTTTAGTATGGCATCACAATTTACTCATATCACAAAGATCTGAGTAATAATGCATAAAAGCAACACCCTGATCAAGATTTTTTTTGTTTTTACAGGCTCTTCTAGCAGCTCGAATTCTGGAGCTATTGTTTTTATTGGCACTTTTTAGTGCACTTGCGTAAGTCCAGATCACTCGGCATGGCAATCATAGCTTGCTTCACTTCTCATCCCCTTCATGCTGCTCCATTTTTTCAAACTAACCACATCTAGAAAGAATCGACATTCTACTTGTTGTTACTTCTAAATCTATATTTTACGTTGGTAGAACTAATTCAATTGGAGATATTGGAAACTTGTGATGATTCAATTAAATCACCTTCAACAGAACATAACATTTTGATATGAATTCAACTGACTATGCACATATGATTTTTACACCTTTCTTGATAGGATCCAAATTTGAATTCAATTGGACTATATCCTAATAAGTATCACAGGTTCATGGCAATTAACTATTGAAATGGAAAACACACAGGTTAAAGACCATCCCTTGTCCTGTCACCACCATATTACAAATTTTCTTTTACATTATATTACTGACGAACTTTTGTAGATCTATTATTTTTTAATCCTTGAAGTAGCAACATATTGTAGTTATTATCATATGCATCAATTAATGAGAACAATTTCAACAAGTGTGGCATTATATATATAAAAAAAAAACTCATGTAGTTTTCATTTTTGGAAAGAGTGAATGTTTCAATTAACAAGTGAGACAGATATTTGAAATGGAAAGATAACCCAGAGCAATTCTTAAAAAGTCTAACCCAACTAATCTGATCCAGCAATTCGACCTCTCTTCGTCAACAATTTAATATAAAAAGACTTGTGTATAAAGCAAATTTCATTAATGTTACACTTCAATGAATTGAACTCGATTGCTCAAAAAGTTACCAGAGAAACTCCATAAACCTGAATTATATATCTCTTCAACATCAAGACACCGAATGGAAACAAACAATTGGCCAATGGATTGGATTGATAAAAAAATAAAAAGACATAAAAAGAGAAAAAGGGGGGATCATAAAGAGGATGATTAATACTTTAATGGCAATTTAAAAAGTAAAAAGCTGTGGGTCACCAGGAGGACCAAAGCTCTTTATGTTTGCTTTTTGTGGCTAAGCTCACTGTTGATTCACCCCTTCATGTTCTTTCCTTATTGCTCAATCTAGCATTAGAAACCTAATTAACTAAGAAAAGAAAATCCAACTCGAACTCAACCTAATATCCACATCTCCTGCACGTCTTCAAATGAATTTCAGCCAGGGCTACCTACTAAGCTCAAAAAAACAAACCTAAAGATCACAAATATCTAAAAATTTCAAGTTTAGTCCATGTCCATATAGAATAAAAATCTATAGATAAAAAAAGAAAAAAACCTTCTTTTTAAATTAAAAATAAAAAGAAAAACTAAGACGAAAGAAACATATCGGTTCCTTCTCTTTCAAGAACTTCTAAAAATCTTCTCTCTCTCTCTCCCAACATAAGCACAAGAAAAACAAGGAGTAAATTAATCAATTCAACCATGCAAATCGAACTCCCAACAACCCAAAAACATCCACCACCGGACAACAACAAAGTCTCTATGGTTTAAAAATAAATCAAAGCAAAGTATAAATATCAACACAAAACATACCCTACCATGTTTCTTAATTAAAGATTACGAGAATCAAACAATTCATGACCCAAGTAACCAAACAATAGAAAAATTCCATAAATTCCAAGAAAAAAATCTTTGCTTAACTAAAAATCCATCAAATAAATAAACAGATAGCTCACCATATAGTTATTAAACGAAGTATAACCAGATTGATCACCATATGGTTCTCCCAGTTCTCTTATGTCCTCTTGTGTCTAGAAATGCAGGGTTAGCAACACAAAAAGTGAACGACGGTCAACTTCACTGGATCTATAAGCAAAACAAAAGTGTCGAACCAAAGTGGTGAGAGAGGAAATTTAGGGTAGAGAGTGTGTGTTACCGGCCATGGGGATAGACCTCGGATCGAGCGTTGGGTCGGGCGGTGAATCTTGAGAGCGCAGAGTGAAGGTGTCGGGCTCACGGGACCGGCGAAGTGCGGAGTGACCGGCGAAGTGCGGATCTCAACGCGCGTGACCTCAACGATGAGAACGTCAGTGAAAGAAGAGACAGAGATCAGGGATTAGGGTTGGGGTGAAGAGACAGAGATCAGGGATTAGGGTTGGGGTGAAGAGGAGGCAGAGATCAGAGATTAGGGTGGTATAATTACGAAAACAACCCTAAAGAGGCTATTAATTATTTGGGGTTGACATGGATTATATTTTTATGAAATGAATTTTGGTGTGACTTAGATTTGTAGCCGTTGGAGGTTTTAGTTTGTATGAACTGAAAAAAATTGTGTGGCTTTTTATGCAAATACACCCTTCACAAAACTTATATTATGAATTAGTAATTTGAAAAAGTGTTTTGTTTTTTGTTTTATAATTAGTTATATATTTATTTGAAATATGCATTTGATCCCAATAATTGTTCTATTATCAAGATAGTTAAAACCAATTGCATTACAACTTGTTTTTTTATAATATTGTTTTATTAATTAAAAAAATAAAAAAAAATCAAATCAAAACTGAATTAAATTTTAGTTAATGCGAAATTTGTTAATAATAATAAATGAAATATAATTATAAATGTTTTTAGGGATATTAAAACATAGAGGCTAGAGTACAAAGAGACATTGAGGTTATTAATTATTTTATTTTCTTTTGATGCAATTTTTTGATAAAAATCATACTATTAAATTATATATATATATATATAATAATAATAATAATAATAATAATAATAATGAAGTTTAAACAATAAATAATAAGATTTTTAAACTCAATAACAAATCTAAGAAAAGCATTTTAATACTCTTATAAAAAAAATCAAGTTACTTTTTATTTACCTAGGGATTAGCTATGAACTAAACATGATGGTTATAGTCCCTAGCTAATCCCTAGGTAAATTTTAAGATCAACAATTTTACCTACGGAATCTAATCCCTTGCTAAATAAAAATCCTAACAAATAAAAATACCCAGGGATTAGCTACGGGCAAATAACAACGACTATTTACCTAGCTAATCACCCGGGTAATGTAAAAAGCTATTCAATATATCCCGGGGGATTAGCTAGGGAAAAAAATAACAACGAGCAGTGCCCTAGCTAATCCCCAGGTAATTTTTAAAGTTGTTCAATTTACCCAAAGGGATTAGCTAGTGAAAAAAATAACAACGAATAATTTACCTAGCTAATCCCTAGGTAATGTTAAAAATTGTTTCAATTTTACCCAGGGATTAGCTAGGTATAGATACCAAAGGATAATTTTCGATGGTAATTCATTGCTAAATATTAGCCGCGAAGTTCCCGCGATATTTAGCAATGGAATAGCTTGGGAAAAATTTTGTCATTGCTAATTCCCTAGGTATTTCCCTGGGTAATCCCTGGGTAATATTTTTAACCTTTATATCTAATCATTCCTTTCTAATCCTTAGCTATTCCCTAGTGAATTACCTAGGAAAATGTTTCCTGGGTAAATTCCGTTGGTAATTAACAGTTTTCTTGTAGTGTTACTTTTACGCAGGTAGGGTTGTGAGGCCGAGTATGAAGGAAATGGGCCAATGTGGATCATAATGCACCTATTTTACAGGAGATCTTGCTAAGGTTCAAACGCTAAGACATAGGTCAGGTGTGAGATGCTAGAGTGTGTGCCAACCTCCTCGCATTCGAGTGAGCACATCTATGTGGAGGGGCACAAAGGCAGTCACACTCAAGCATTCCGACCTATGCATATAAGAACAAGAGCTTCGGCAACATGTACATCATTGAAGAAGCAAGTGATTCACGACGTGAACGTGTGCCCGTTCGCGTTACCCCGATGAAAGTATGGAATTGGGAAGTTAATCAGGTCAAAGTCTGTAGAAGAACACTGTAGCAACACTGTAACAATTACTGTAGTAGCACTGTTCATAGTCGGCCGAGAAATCAGAGAAACAGAGAATCCACACGGGCGTGTGGAAATTATCCACGCCCGCATGGAAATTCCGCACGGGCGCGTGTACCGTCCACGCCCGTGGAGTTGCTCGATTCCAGCCCTATTTAAAGCCGATTTAGCCCTGATTTTGGTATTCTTTTCTCCATCTTTTCTCCAACTTGTGAGAGGGCTTCGGCTAGGGTTTTGAGGGGTATTGGCTAGGTTTTTGGAGAGGTTCTACGGCTCCGACATCGTGATTTCATTAGGAAGAAGGTTGGTAGGGGAGCTTCGATCGAGGCGTATCCTATACCGGACGAAGGAATCCTCGGACGACGAGTAGAGGACTCTCCACAAGACCATCGACACGATCATCGAGGGGGTTTCTTTATAGATTCATTGTTTTTACATACGATTTCTTTGATTGTACTAAGTTCCATGGAGAGCTAAACCCCTAGTGGGTACTTGGATGATTGTGAACCCTAGGATGTATTCGTTTCATTGAACTTCTTTATTATGCTTTCAATAAATTGATGTTTATTGTGAGTTCCAACCTTGAATGCTTGATTGTATGAACATTTCCCCTAGAGTGACACTAGGGTTGAGAGTTCTTGTTGGTAACCTTGTGAGTGAGTGACACACCACGAGCGTTAGACAAAGCTATGTTTGAGAGGGTTGAGAGGGTGAGTCGAGAGGTACAGGAGCATCCCCTTTCCCCTCCGATGTGATAGATTCTACCTCCGTTCCTTGAGTTCTTTGCGGCCATAATAGAGTGAATGGTCTAAGGGATGAACCTCCGCTGGGGCCTAGTTGCACGTGCAATGGAGTGAAGCGTTGAGAGGATCTTAGTATCTAGGGCTTAATTATGGCTAGGGACCTTCCGCCTGGACCAAAGGGTTAGGTCTATATTTAGGAAGAGATTTATCACTTGGAATCCCTAGAGCTCATTGCAACTCTATGCGAGTGCGAGGTGTTGAGATTGTTCGATTTCTCCTCCGGAACATGTATAGAGTTAGGCATAGTTGACCTTAGATTTGGGACTATGTATGTAAGGATTTTCACGACACACCATTGCATTGATTAGGAATCATAATAGAGAGTTCTTGCACTTGAAGCGAGTATCCTAGGTGAAGCATTATCCGAGTACCCCATTCTTTATCGATTGCCTTACCCTCTTCTTACTTTTGCTCTTTCACTTGTTGTTTTTATTGTTGAGAATTGAATCAATTTCACATTATTCACTATTGATATTCCACATAGCTAAGAATCAAATTAAGTATTTCCACTCCCTACTCCCTGTGGATTCGACCCCGCTCACCCGGGATTATTACTTTGACAAGCCCGTGTACTTGCGGGATATAAGCAAGGGGATCTTATCTGACCTCGTACAGGGCTATTATCAGTGATCTGGAGACCAGGACTGATTATTCTTAGATTTCCTCGACTCAATTAACTTGGTTTAGAAACACTTGTCAGTCTTGCACTTCATGTTAGATCCTAGGCGGAGTATTGCCCGGATATCTCATCTTTATTGATTGAGACTTCCCTCATTTCTACTCTTCCTTGCTTACTTACGACATTAATATTTTTGTGATTGAGTTTATTTCATCATATTCTTGATTCCAACTAGATAACATAGAAGTAGTTACTATTAATGCTTCCATTCCCTATGGATTTAACTAGCCGACACATTGGGTACTTTATTACTTCGACACCGGTGCACTTGTGGTGCATGCATGTAAGAGATGTGGTAGAGATCTCCCTCTATTTTCAGCCTTGCATATTTGGTATTCATTTCTTCGCACACTAGATCATCACATCATCACATTGATCATTAGGCTAGATAGCAGAGAAGCAGTTAGTACTAGTAACCTTGTTCCCTATGGATTCGACTACTCGACCAGTTGGGTACTTTATTAATTTGACACCCGTGTATTTGTGGTACACACATACAAGAGGTGTGTTAGTCCTACTGAAAAGGTAAACTGAGCCTCACGACTCTAGTAATGGACTAGACATGACAATTACAATGTTATATGATACTTGATAAGTGCTAAAATAATCATATTTTCTATATCTACATTGCATTTAGCATGAAATTGTACTTGTTTAGCACCTCATTAGTATGAAATTTCATTATCTTGTTCACAACGAGGTTTATTTATATTTTAGGTAGAAAGAAGAGCATTTGATGATGTTTTAAAGCAAAATAAAGCAAGTTGCTAAATCAAGGCTGCACCACAACTCACAATGGGTATTATAGCAACTGACAACGCTATTGTCTACACTTACCACTCCCGTGATCAAGCCGAGGTAGCCTGAGCTCACTGGTAGCAACATAGAAGCCATAATGTCCTCACAATGGCCATTGTGAAGTCCATAATGACCGTTGTCAAAATACATAATGCCCAAAGACTCTGCTAGGATGCAACTTGGAGCCCAAGCAACAACTTACTCACAACGGGTATCACAACACTAGTGGTGAGGTCATGGTAGAGCCGATTCTATAAATACCCTAGTATTCTCTATATTCAGGGAGACTCTTTTGCTGAACAACCTAGGACGGTCGGATTTCTAGAGATTTGAGAAGTGGGAGATGGTGCTTCTTCAATATTCCAATAGATTTTGGAAAATATCTGAAGAATACTTCAACGAGCATCATTGGAGAAGACAGTGGGTGATAGGCATCTTCAAAGATCATCATCAGAGAGGCGTGAGTAACACAAGTCATCCACACAATATTGGGAACCTCTAATCCTTAACATTCAAAGGACTATTAGAGGGAGTTAGTCTAGGAATACATTAAAAGCTTATTTATTCTTTGGTAAAACTTGATGTGTTTGATTTGCATAACTTGATGTGTTTGATTTGCATAGATGCTTTGGTAAAAACTTGGTGTATGGTTGACCATAGTTGTGATTTCTTATTGTGATTACAAAACTTGATGTATTTGTAATGCACAGTTAGCCTAGCAGACCTTGGTGTATTTGAGAACCATAGATGCAACATTGCATTTGAGCACACACAAGAACCTTAGGATGTACTCGGTAGATATTAGGAGCAAGTCCATTGCATATTTCTCCGAGGGATTATTCTGGACAGTGCTCTATCTCTGCGTATCTATCCTCGTTTCATTCCAGCCCTTACTTGTCATTTTTCCCCCTTTAGGATCTAGTTACCAACCATTATTGACCTGTTAGACATTAGAAGATCAATTAGTATTTTGAGTCCAGTCCTTATGGTTCGACAATCCTACCCCTCACGGGGTACCACTGTATTACTTATGTGCGACCGGTGTGCTTGCGGAGAACACATCAATTACATAATTGACACACCCATAGGGAGTCCTTTAATACCTCAAGTCTAAGGCCCACTCATATGATCATAACCAACAATACCAATCATTAACTGTCAAAGAGTAAAGCCCATATGATTTGATTATTGCGAGTCATGTCTGAATACACCAATCCCAGTGATGTATTTATGACATATGCTCCCACTATTCCATAGTTTTCAACTAGCACTCTTTGTCAAAGTATATGTCATACAAATCCTTATGAATTTTTAACGCCCAATTAAAGATTCTGTGATTTGCGAATTATTTAAGTGTATAAGTACTAAACCCTTCTATTGTCCTCCTCATTATCCCACAAAGAGTATAAGGTTTAACTTAATACACATGGACTATGATGTTCAAAACTAATTAAAAATGCCATCACAAGATTTATATGAACATCAAAATAAATGCCTATTAATAATAATAATAGTAATGTATAATACAAATGAAATACCTAATACAAGTATCCTAGTTGGCATTCTAGGGCATAATCCTAATAGGAACATCCTCTTGGATCTCAGCATACAATATCACAATCTCATGGCGTTCCTTTGCTGCCAAGTGCAGTACATGATATTCAGTTAGTGATGGTGGTGCACTCATCATGAAGGTGATAAAGTCCAAAATGCTCCCAAATTTAATTTGAGCTCTAGCAAGACTAGTGTAGCTGGACGCATAATGAAGCTTTAACTGACTGTCTTTTCCTAGGTAGGTGGTGCATTGATGAGTTGAGTGAGTGTAACTATTTAATGAAAGTGAACTTGTCATTTAAGAAATAAAGTGTGCTTTAATAGCAAAGTTGTTCCCACGAGGAAAAGAGTACTTTATAAAACTTGACTTCTATTACCTAATCTAAAAACAAAGGGAATCATACCTAAGTTCAAAAACTAAAGAAAACAAACACAAGCAAACTTAAATGATCAAGATAAGTTGATTAGAGAATCTATATCAATAAGACAATGCTTCAATATTAAATTCATTTATATTTAAAGGTTGATTTAAAGAAAGAATCTTGATCAAGCTTCATTGATCATTGGATTGTGGAGGTTCCTACATTATGCTAGCCCTTATCTCTCAAAACTAATACCTAAACATAGGAGTGCAGATATTTCACACATTTCCTCTATGAAATGCTTTAAGATTCATGAATCCCTCCATTAGGTCATCATAATCTGAAGAGATTATGTCACCCATCATTTTGGGCGAGTTGCCACTAATTGCTTTCAATCATAGTAAATCTAACATGCATTTATGTTCTCACTAACTAAATACTTGATTGAATGAATTTGGGTTCTGATTAAGTAAACTCATGTTTATAAACTCGATTTCTCACTAACTAAATCCATGGAATACACATAGCCATGATTCAATCATCATCACCAATGAAGACTAAATCATTAAAAAAATGAAATCAAGAATCAAATATTAACCCAAAGTTCATCAAATCCAAGTGCCAAAATGGATAAAAGATTCATTAAATCTACAAGAAAAATAAGGAATTTAAAGAAATCTCCCTCGATTCTTCATGAATTTGATGATGAGATGTCTTCTCTTCTGAGGAACTTTGGTTTTTACCTTCAATCTTGCTCAGATCTTCTATGATCTTTACTTCTAGAATTAGGAATCAAATCCCTCCTTAAAGAATGTTCTAAGATTAGGTCAGAGTGTTCTAAAAGTGTCTCTAAATTTTCTAAAGATCTTCAAAAGAATCTCCTCAATGAATAAGCCATTCACTAAAGATTCTTAACTCTAGCAAAGTCACTTAAAGCTAATAATCCCATTGATGCACTGGGACTAGTTGTTGCACCTTCACCTACTTCATTTGTTATACCTAATCCTAATTTGAACCGTGTGCCTCTTTACATTTTGTGCATGCAATAGGGGTAAAATAGTCATTTAGTACTAGTGGCATTCTTGTATGATTGCGCGGTGGCTTTCATGAGAAATCCAACTAAAACCGAAGGCAATTCAGTTATTTAGACCATTCTTTATTCATTCTTTTAGTAGGAGGGCAAAATGGTAATTTGCCATTTTATTTAAAAAATGAGAGAAAAGCACTACTTGCACTCTTTTCTTTCTTTCTTTCTTTCTTTCTTTCTTTTTCTTCTTGTTCAGCCAAACTCCTTCAAACTTTATCATTTTTTCGATGACCGATTCTGGAGAATCAACACCCAAAAATTCATTCCTAATTACTCTTAAGTTTGGTAGGAGCCTTTATCCAATTTTTCTTCTTGTATATTCTTAATATTTCCACCATATTTTATTGTTTGAAAATCTAGATCTAAATCTTAGATTTTACCTTGTTTGTGGGAAATTTTGAGCTCAAAATGGAGCCATAGATCTTGTTGGTGAGATCCTGCAAGAGCACAGGGTTGTCAAGTAATACCCTGTGTGTGACACAGGGGTTATATTCCACGGGAGCCAAGGAGTTTCTATTACTTCCCTTTAGTCTACTTCCTAGCCGAACACTTCAAAAGATGAACAATAATTATAAAAGAGAAAGAACTAACTAGAATGAAATCCATACTACTACCACTCACAATTGGCAATCATGAGAGAATTAAACACAAGAAGAGGTGATTTGGACAATGAATCCCCCGAGGATTATCATTAGGTCCTGAATTTAGAATTAAATGTTGATATGGTAATTGGACAAAGAGACTCCTAAAGTAGGCCAACCACAATGGTCACAGGCGATTAACCCCTAATCCCATACAAGTATTAGATCAGAATCACTTCAACCCAAATCCTCCTATGATTGCATTACACTTAGGGAAATCTCTAATTAGGGTCGATACTCAAACTAAGTCCAAATCTAATGTTTGGAGAAGTACAAAATACCCAATGTTTACAGCTTATTCATACATGAATCCCTTCCAAGCTAAGTGTGTCTAGTACAAGGGCAATGGTTACGCAACCAAGTACAACCTAGAAGTTGAGCCACGGAGTTCTCATTTAATCCAACACATCAATGAATACAAAGCTTGAACCACAAACTACAAGACTTCATAAAAGAAATACAACATGCAATAATACATCAATAAAGATGATTATCCAAATTACAAACAAGCAACTCTAGAGTTCATCATGTCCAAACCACAAATAAGTTAGTTCCTCATGAAAGAGGAACACTCATACAACTCCAAGGAACAAATAAATAAGAAAAGAAGTAAAAACTACTTCCTCTAGCTTTAGATCCCCTTGAATAGAGAAGATCTAGAAGGTTTGAAGAGATCTACCTTCAAACAATGCTTTGATGCCTTGGATCTTCTACCTATTTCCTCCTCCAACATTTGCCTCCCTCTTAGTGAATCTTTACGTAGTAGATTACCGGAAATCATAGAAGAGATAGGTAGGGTGACGGCCCAAGAGGTCCAAGAGGAAGATGATGCCTTTATTTTGCCCTAAAACTCCTTTTAAAACCTCACTCAGGATGACTTTACGACCCAGTTCATGGGAGTGAAGGAACCTGTAAGAGCCTCAAGATTTTTGCAGAATTTTTTATGAAGTGCTACAATGTAATGCTACAGTGGACTGCTGCATTAAACCTGTTACAGTAACTACACATTCTTGAGCCGGTTTGCTGGCGACTTTATTGCCGTCAAGTTGCCCTTCAATGAAACCTGAGACTTTGTAAATTCTTCATCCCGTTGTGCTACAGTGCTTGCAACAGTGATGCTACATTGCCTAAGGTCCTAAAACACCGTTTTTAGTGTAGATTTCTTCCCGAATGTGTTCTTAGGCTCACCTAGGCTTATTCTTAACCCTGTAACACAAATAGAAATGATTTAAACCAAACAAAGGGGATCAAATCATCAAAATACATATGAATAGTATGAAGGTATATGTATAAAATATATACATTTAGGCATTTATCACTTGTTATTCATTATTCTTGATGTTTGTAAAGAAATTTCAATGTTTAATGTTGTAAATTGAGAGAAAGTCCTTTGTTAGAGTTGGGTTTTACTGTAGCAGTTCTTAATTATGGTAGTAATCCAGATATTACTGTAGCACAAAAATCTTTCTACCATTTCTTGTACTTTTGGTCCAAAATGAAAGCTCTTCACACTAGGACTTCTTTAGAATTAGTTTTACTCAAGTTTAAGGTCTTTTGGACTCCAAAATGACGTCGTGTTGCTCTATAACCCTAGTGTTGCATGTAGGAATGCAAGTGGAGTGGGTAGGACGGGGAATGGGATCCTCATCCCCATCCCCGTTTCCCACAGGGTGGGGATTCCCGCATCTTAAAATTCCCCTCACTCACTCCCCGCAGGGATCCCCCGAGGTCAGGGAATCCCCACCCTACAAAATTTTTGTTCCTATAACATTACACATGTAACACATCATATATGAAATTCAAAAAATAAACACAATATTCCTAAAAATAAAATTAATATAATGTATGAGAAAAAATCAAACTAATTATTACAAATAACATAAAAGTTTGAAAGTAAATTAAATGTACTAATTATTGAAATTGAGAATCCACTACCGCTACCATCTTGATATGACAACTCCACCTTCAATAATCAATAAAATTTTAAGTACAAAATAAAATTATAAAAAATATCAAATTTAAATATATATATATATATATATATATGAAAACCTTATTTATCTCATCATTCTCATCATCCTCTTCATCAAATGTAGAACAAATAGGTTGAATTGATGACCAAGAATCTTCTAAATAAAGGAAGAAAAAGAAACAAATTTCTCATATATAACATTTGCTTAATAGAAATAAATACAAGTAACAATATTAACAATACCTTTCAGCCAATCTTGTGAGCACATCAACACTTCTATTGTATGTGGGTGAAGTTAGCTATGATGTGGATGTATGAATCTCTTGCTTGCGCTAAAAGATGATTCACAAGCCACAGTAGACAAGAGAATTACAAAAATGCCTCTTGTAATTAATTGTAAAGTAGGATACTTCAAAGCATTTTTCCACAAACTTAAAATTTCAAAATCGGTTTTCATTGGCAACATAGACTCATCTAAATAATTATCCAACTTTAACTTCACTTTCTCCATTTGATATCCACGATAAGCAACAAATAATTGATAGTTGTTAAAGAATTAAGCATCATCATCATTAGCCAATAATTGTGAAGAGTTACCCACAAAACCACCACCACCACTAGATTTATTTACTTTTGATTTAGATGAATGCTCATCCACCAAATCATAACAAAGAGTATAATTTTTTTTTAATTTCATTTTTTGCTTTATCGTCAAATAGATAATGGGAAAATACATCTCCAACATCATCAACTTGAATCTAGGGTACAAAACAATTGCTACACCCATAACACCATGGATTCTATCCCAATATTTTTCCAATTTTGTCTTCATTCTTAATGCCATTGATTCAATATAGTCAATGCCACAACAAACCCTTCTTATCAAGGCAATGTTAATCTGACAGATCTTTGGAAAATATGGGTTGGTTATAGGATACTATGTTCTTGAAAATAACTCAGTCACACTATGAAACAACTTCAATCTGTCACAAATCTCCTTTGTCTTTTCCCACTCTTCATCAGATGAACAACATTTATAAAGAGAATCTCATTGTTTCAAGTATTTGAAAGCATCATCAACTTGAATCTATGGTCCAATAGCAACATTAAGCATAAAAAAAAGTTGAATTTCATCTAGTTTTGCAATCTAAGACTAATGTTTTAGTGAAATTCATTTTCAATTAATGCACAGTTTCTTCAAACTTCTCACTTCTTTTTGGTGTAGCAACCCAAAATGCAACACTACTACAAATATTCTCAATTGCATCATTAATCACATCTAAGCCATCTTTAACAATCAAATTTAAAATGTGTGCACTACGACGCATGTGCAAAAAATTTTCATCTATCCAAAGATTGATACTTGATAACTTATTTACAATCAAACTCGCAACTAAGTCATTTGTAAAATAATTATCCAAAGTTAACGTATATAAGTTTTTATCTATATTCTAACCCATCAAACAATTCACAAAAAAAAATATGAGAAGTATTTGGACATGGCACATAAACAAACATATTTATCAAAATCATTGAAATATAATTAAAGACATATCATTGATAAAATATAAATGACAAAGAACTAGTTGACAAAAATTATAACCTAATAATTTGGCTTTTTAAAATCCAATCATCATCTATGTAATGCATAGTAACCGCGATAACTTTTTTGTTTTATTGTTGGAAGTCCACATATTCGTAGTTAATGCAAATATACTCTGAATTTGATCGAATAACTTCATTGTTCTTGATTTGTCATGCTCAAACATCTTCATAATATCACTTCTTATTCTAGTTCTAGAAATAGGCTTGAACAATGGTTGAACTGACCTAAAAGAATCTTGAAATCCAACATGTTCTACTATTTTCAAAGGATACTCTTCCGTAATAAACATTGTAGCCATCTTCTTCCTTACAACTTCTTGATCATAAACATAAGTCCCAAGTAACCATTTGCCACTAGCCTCAACCTTGGATTTCAACAATGCTTGCCTTATGTCTCTTCCTTTCTTTTGTGCACATATAGCATAGTGATGATGCAAATGCTTTGTCCCATTTTTTCTGTCTCCACCAAGTTCTTTTCGACAATAATTGCATATAACCTTCTTGTAATACCCTGAAACTTTGGATACATGTAGGAAATTATATTCAGGGTATTATCATAGTTGCAATAAGATTTTCCTGCAGAGCAATTTTGTTAAGAAGCCCCAAGTGGATAGAACAAGGACATAAGTGTGAAAGTTTCTAGAAAATTTTGGATTCATAAGTAATAAAAAAAGGATGGATATGAAATGTTTCTGGAAACCAAGGACTAGAAAATAAGGCGGCAGGGACCTTTTGGAAATACTGTGCTATAATCCAGGGACCGTTAGATAGTTTGGAATGACCTTTTTGAAATATTATTTTATGATTCAAGGACCATTGGTGACTTTTACAGAGACCTTTATGTAAGAAAGTTTAATTTCCAGGGACTGCCCATGACTTTTAGCAGATATTTAAGTTAAGAGATAAGGTTGATGATAAGTAATTGTGTATTAGTAATATGATTTATTCTTTTCTTACGATGACCATTACTTTTATCAGATTTTAGCACTAATATATGTGTATTTGTGTTGTGTGCATGTAGGGGTTGTGGAGACAAATATAGAGGAAGGAAGCCAAAGCAGATTGCGATTGCACTTTGTTGATGGAATCTTGGAGTGAATAAATGTGAAGACACAATTTGTGCTCGAAGATACGTGCATGTGTGCCAACCTCCATGCGCTCAAGCAATTACATAGTTTGGAGGGGCACAAAGGCAATCACATTTATGTATTCCGACTTGTGCAATGATAGCAAGATCTTCGTCAATGTTATCTCTTATTGAAGAAGCGAAGCGATATACGGCATAGATGTGTGCCCATTTATGTTGCCTCAATGAAAAGTGTGGATTCGGGAGTGTTTTTGGCGGAGCACTGTAGCTGGAAATCACTGTAGTAATTTACTATAGCAGTTGCTATTCACAGGTCGCTGAAAAACCAAACTCTGTTGATTCACACGGGCATGTGGAAATTTCACACGCCCGTGTGGATTCCCAATTTCAGACTTGTACCGATTTGGGAATCCTCTTTTCCATATTTTCTCCATTTTTTCCCCAACTTTAGAGAGGCCTACGGCTAGGGTTTAGAGGGGCTCCGGCAAGGTTTTTGGAGTGGTTCTACGATCATCTACACTGTAGTTCTTTTGGAAGAGAGTTATTGTGGGAGCTTTCATCAGCACAGATCCGGTGAGGTGTGCCCTAGGCTTGACAAAGAAATCTTTGAAGAGGACGAGGCTACTCTACAAGACCATCGATACGAATACCGAGGGGTTTTATTTATGGATTGCTTGTTTTTACTTTCGATTTCATTATTGATTGTATCTTGCTCTATGGATAGCTAAACCCCTAGAGGGTTCTTGGACTTGTAAACCATAGGATGTTATTGTTTCATTGACTTTTTATTATGTTTCTTTAATTGAGTTCCAAACTTGAATGCTTGTTGAATGATTTCTCCCTGAGAGTGACACTAGGGTTGAGAGTCTACATTGGTAATCCTTGTGAGTGAGTGACAAACCATGAAGGTTAGATAAAGCAAGAATGGAGAGGGTCGAGAGGGTGAGCCAAGAGGCAGTGGAACGTCCCCTTTCCCCTTCGGTGTGATTTATCCTACTTCCATGTTCCAAGGGTTCTTTGCTGTCACAATAGGGTGAAGTGCTAAGAGAGGAACTCCGCTGCGGCTTAATTGCGCCTGCAACAAAGTGAAGCGTTGAAGTACTCTTAAGTGCTAGGGCATAATTGTGACTAGGGTCTTTCGCCTGGACCAAAGGGTTAGACCTATATTGAAGAATAGGGTTTATCACTTGGAATCCCTAGAGCTTCTTGTAACTATACACAGTGGGAGATGTTGAGACTGAGTGATTTCTCCCGTGGGGCATAGTGTAGAGTTAGTCATGGTTGACCTTAGGTTTGGAATCGTATATTTTAGGATTGTCACGACTCATTAAGTATCAGCTAGGAGACATAATAGTTGGTCTTGCACTTAAAGCAATAATCCTAGGGGGAGAAATGTCCGAGTACCCTACTTTCTATCTATTGCCTTCCTCTCATTTTATTGTGCCTCTCTTTCTTGTTTCCTTTAGTTCTTTTCATATTGATTTTGTTCACACCATTATTGATTCATCTTCACTTTAGTTAAATAGCAATCTTTGTGTTTCTAATCACTATTCGCTGTGGATTAGACTATCCACTCACCGGGGTATTATTACTTCGACAAACCTGTGCACTTGCGGGTCATTATCCACGCCCGTGTGGAAATTTCACATGGGCGTGTGAAAAATCCACAGGCCCGTGTAGTCGCCCGACTCCAGCCCTATTTAAAGCCGATACAGCCCCTATTTCAGTATTATTTTCTCCATCTTTTCCCCAACTTGAGAGAGGGCTTCGACTAGGGTTTTGAGGTGTATATGGCTAGGGTTTTGGAGAGGTTCTACGGCTCTGACATCGCGCGTTGTTTGGAAGAAGGTTATTGGGAGAGCTTTCGTCGGCATCGATCTGGCGAGGTGTATCCTAAGCCGGACAAAGGATCCCTTGCGACGAGTAGAGGTCTCTCCACAAGACCATCGACACGACCATAGAGGGCTTTTCTTTATGGATTCATTGCTTTTACATTCTATTTCTTTGATTGTACTTAGCTTTATGGAGAGCTAAACCCCTAGTGGGTACTTGGGTATTTGTGAACCTTACGATGTAATTGTTTCATTGAATCTCTTTATTATGCTTTCAATAAATTGATGTTTATTGTGAGTTCCAACCTTGAATGCTTGATTGTATGAACATTTCCCCTAGAGTGACACTAGGGTTGAGAGTTCTTCTTGGTAACCTTGTGAGTGAGTGACACACCACGAGCGGTAGACAAAGCTATGTTTGAGAGGGTTGAGAGGGTGAGTCGAGAGGTACAGGAGCGCCACCTTTCCCCTCCGATGTGATAGATTCTACCTCCGTTCCTCGAGTTCTTTGCGGCCATAATAGAGTGAATGGTCTAAGGGATGAACCTCCGCTGGGGCCTAGTTGCACGTGCAATGGAGTGAAGCGTTGAGAGGATCTTAGTATCTAGGGCTTAATTATGGCTAGGGACCTTCCGCCTGGACCAAAGGGTTAGGTCTATAATTAGGAAGAGATTTATCACTTGGAATCCCTAGAGCTTATTGCAACTCTATGCGAGTGCGAGGTGTTGAGATTGTTCAATTTCTCCTTCGGGACATGTATAGAGTTAGGCATAGTTGACCTTAGATTTGGGACTATGTAATGAAGGATTTCCATGACTCACTATTGCATTGATTAGGAAGCATAATAGAGGGTTCTTGCACTTGAAGCGATCGTCCTAGGCGGAGCATTATCCGAGTACCCCATCTTTATCGACTGTCTTACCTTCTTCTTTACTCGTGCTCTCTTACTTGTTGATTTTATTTTTGAGAATTGAATCATTGTCACACTTATCACTATTGATTTATCACATAGCTAAGAAGCAGATTAAGTGTTTTTATTCCCTACTCCCTGTGGATTCGATACCCGCTCATCCGGGATTATTACTTCTAGGACGTATTCTTTTCTTTGAACCTCTTTATTATGCTTTCAATTAATTGATGTTTTATTTGAGTTCCAATCTTGAATACTTGATTATATGAATACTCCCTTAGAGTGACACTAGGGTTGAGAGTTCTTCTTTATAACCCTTGTGAGTGAGTGACACACCACGAGAGTTAGACAAAGCTAGATTGGAGATTGTTGAGAGGGTGAGTCAAGAGGTAGCGGAGTATCCCCTTTCCCCTCCGATGTGATTTATTCTACCTCCATTTTACTCAAGTTCTTTGCTGTCATAGTAGAGTGAATGGGCTAAAGGATGACCTTCCGTTGGGGCCTAGTTGCGAGTGCAACGGAGTGAAGCAATGATGTGATTTTAGCACCTATGGCTTAATTGTGGCTAGGGACCTTCCACCGGAGCAAAGGGTTAGGTCTATATCTAGGGAGAGGATTTATCACTTGGAATCCCTAGAACTCATTGCAATTATATGCGAGTGCGAGGTTGAGAGGTTATTCAACTTCTCCTCCGGGACATGTATAGAGTTTGGCATGGTTGACCTTAGATTTGGGACCATGTATTTAAGGATCTCCACGACTCATTATTGCATCAGTTAGGAAGTATAATAGAGGGTTCTTGCATTTGAAACAATTATCCTAGGTGGAACAATATCCGGGTAGCCCATTTATATCAATTGCCTTACCTTCTCCTTTACTTGTGCTCTCTGTCTTGTTCTTTAACTTTTGTTATTTCACATCCTGTCACACATATCACTATTCATCTTTCATTTAGTTAAGAAACAATTTAAGTATTTTTATTCCCTACTCCCTGTGGATACGATACCCCATTTATCTGGGGTTTTATTACTTTGATAAACCCGTGCACTTGCGGGACATACGCAAGGGGCGTTGTCAGGTACCCCATTTATATCAATTGCCTTACCTTCTCCTTTACTTGTGCACTTTTTCTTGTTCTTTTACTTTTGTTATTTCACATCTTGTCAGACATATCATTATTCATCTTTCACTTAGTTAAGAAACATTTTAAGTGTTTTTATTCCCTACTCCCTGTGGATACGATACCCCACTAATCTAGGATTTTATTACTTCGACAAACTCGTGCACTTGCGGGATATACGCAAAGGGACCTTATCAATATGTAAGAGGGAAACCTTCATTTATGAGCCCCCGTAAGGTAAGAAGTGGTAGGTCAAGCTTAGTGACATTAATCAAATGCTTCGTGGGAGGTAACCTAAGTCTTTACAGTTTTTCTAGTTTTCAGTTTAGTACTTGCATGAATAAGGCTTTGAGTGTTGGTGTCTTGATTTTTACATGCAAATTGCTCGGTTTTTCTTGTGGATCATTGATGTTTTTGTGTGCATAATTGTGTTTGGCGAAGTTATTGGTCGTTTGACCATTTTTTTTCATGATTCTATAGGTTACTTGTGCATAATATAGGCAGGGTTTGAGTAGATGTAAATATTCAGAAATTTTTTTGCAAATTCTGTAATTTTTTCTAAGTCATCCAGAGAAAACACATGGTCGTGTGGAAATTCCATACGGGCGTGTGTTTTCATTCAGAGCTCATCCTGAGAGGACACAAGGGCGTATGTCTATCCCTGTGAATGACCTTGTGATGGTCGCACGCCCCTGTGAAATTTCTACACAGGCGTTTGTTTCTCTGCAGAGGTTCAGAACTCTATCCAGAGACGACACAGGGGCGTGTGTCTACCCTTGTGTCAGACCCTGTGTATTACACACGGGCGTGGGTAATTTCCACACGCCCGTGTCATTTTTTTCATAGAGTTCCTCACCATCCCGAGAAGACACAAGGGTGTGTTAATGCCCCTGTGAGTGGGCCTGTGAAGATCCACGGCAGTATGGAATTTCAACATGGGCGTGTCAAACACTTCGACAATTTTCTAAGGTTGACAGAGAAGCCACATGGGCGTGTGGATGCCCCTGTAGGTCGGGCATACAGGCGTGGGAAATTTCCACACGCTCATGTGGATGTGTTCAGAGACAAAGTGTGCTATCCCGAGAGTACACAGGGTCATGTGTTTGCCCCTGTGAGGCTCTCCTGTGGAGTCACGCAGGCGTAGGTAATTTCCATACGCCCGTGTGGATGTACAGAACACCAAGAGGCGCAGGTTTTCTTTAAAATCTCTTCGTGTTTCTTCATCTTCTTATTCCCAAACACTTTGAGAACACGTTCTTGCGCTCTCTCGACTTCACACTGTCATTTTAGATGGGATTTTACTCTAGTTTTCCGGCCGATTTGAAGTTTTCATTCTCTATTTCGTCGGTAAACCATTGTTCTCTCTTTCTTTGCCAAACCTTGATTTCTCTCAATTAAAATAGTTTATGTGCTTCATTTCTATGAATAAATGGTTGGTGCATGTTTAGAATGAGTTTAGAAATGATTTTAGGGTGTATTTTTGGATTTTTAGCATGCGGCTATGAGGTTTTCATGCCCCGTGGATCCACACATGTGTATGGAATTTCAACACGACCATGTGGATTCCTGTAGTATTGTTTTGTGAGTTTATTTGATCAACTTTCTTTGCAATACTTGTCGGTATGGCACCAAGGACTAAGAAAGCAACCGGCAAATGTCCTCGAGAGGCCTCACCTGAGCAGAAGCATATAGAGTTCTCGATTCTCGAGCACTAAGCTCGATTTGAGCAGTTGTCGAAGCTCAAATTCGGTCAGACATGATTTCCAGATTTGAGCTCACTTAAGGAGGTGCAATTAACTGATAACTTGGCCGATGAGATTGATGGGCTTCTCTCCATGGGTAGCTGGAGGAGATTATTGCTTATACGTTAGCCATTTATCCGTATGCTTACACTAGAGGTGCTCTCATCGTTTGAGTTTGATCAATCTTACAGCTACTTCTCGAGAGTCGGCAAGATCCAATTTAGTGCGTTTGGACATCACCACAGCATGAGCATCAGTCAGTTTTCAATTCCACTTGGACTGTACAATGAGGCACTCACAAACACAAAAGAGTATGCATAGTTACTGACAGACTATCCCGGCGCTTTGACCCCACAGACAGCATATAGAGCATTATGCGGTCAGGGCAGTACGAGCCGGGGGTGTCCAAGGCCATTTGCCTTTCTCGACATGCATACCACTACTTGCATGCTTTTTGAGCAGGTCGGTGAATGGCCATGGTGATAACACAGGGGTACTGAGCAGATAGGAGCTATTATACCAATACTCCATGGTGCAGAGTTAGCCGATCCATATAGGGCACATTGTAGCTGAGAATCTGAGGCACCAGGGGTACTGAGCAGATAGGAGCTATTATACTAGTATTCCTGGATTGGAGTTATTTTCTCAGGCCAGTACATCACCAGACTCATCATCGAGATGGTTATACTAGACGCCATTCGAGTAGTCAAGATGGCGATCATACATGCTCCCCTGGGCATAGACACGATGAGACAAATGGGGATGGTACACAGGTATCGGCCGGGAGTTCATGTTCTGATTATACGCGCACCAGAGATAGCAGAGGAAGAGGCCGACGCAGTTGAGGGGTCTCAGCCGGTTCCTGAGCCTCAGCCCGAGCAGATGGAGACCGATGCACCACCACCAGCACAGGAGTCGCCCCGGTGCGCATGTTTTCTCCATCTCGAGCTTATGATCATTTTGAGAAGCTCGAGAGTGCTGTAGGGGTGCTACAGATCGAGATTTCTGAGGTTTACTTACACAGGCCATGAACCACACAGAGGTGATGGCGTGTCTCGATATGTTATAGTAGGTACGCGAGTTGTATTTCATTGGCTTATCTTTATATACTCAAGTTGTTTTTGTTTTTGTTGATCTTAACTAAACACCCTTGTGTATACGTGCAGATGGTCTTGTGAGTATGGAATTTGAGAACTAGTCATGGACACAGTCTTATGGCCGTGTGTGCTCCACAACCCAATGGGACTTAACTCTAAATGAATATAGCCCCATCAAACGTATCATTCAGAGTTCAGGGGAGTATTGTTCTAATTGCCCACTTCCACATATGATTTTGATTGATTTATATCCTATTGTGCTTGCTTGTGTACATTAAGGGCAATGTACATCTTAAGTGTGGGGGGAGTTCACATTACACATGTTCATTACACAAGTTTTGACTGAAATACATACTCACGTAGCCAATGGTGGTTTACCTTAGTTGCAATGATTGTATTCTTAAGTTAGGTGAATTTTTAACATTAAATGTTCTCATGCTCTAGTTTTTACTTGAATTTCTAGGAATTTTTGTCCGATTGACAATTGTTAGCACTACTCGGTCATTAAACCCTTTTGGAAACTCAAGTTCGATGTTTCAGAGACTAGTTAGTTTTGTATTCTTGTGTTAATTTTGCTAAAACAAAGAAAATTACTTGTTTTAGTTGTGCATTTGGGATGGAAAGGGCTACCACCTATGAAGTATGTAGCTACTGGCATAAGTTGGATACTAGTAATGCTCTAATGAGAGAAAGAGCTATCTCATGGGATGAGTGAAAGCTACCACCCCAGTAGAAAGAGCTACCACCTCGAAAGTGTGAAACTCACCTTAGCGGCCTCTTTGGAAAGGGCTACCTTAGAGGATGTGTGAAGCTACTACATCTTTTCGTTTTGTGTTGTTTTGTAGATAAACAAGTCCCCTATACTTAGAACTTTAAGGACTATATGTTGGGTTGACTTGGGTGAGTTTACATACACTTACACGATTTCGGGTTTGTTGTCCTTTTTCATCTGAGTTTTCAGCTAGAGCATTGATTTTTCATATTTATTGTTGAAAGTTCGCTTACTTGTAGAATGCTCTTCTTGCATGCTTTGGTGAACCTAAGGCTAAGCACTTTCAATATTTCCTTCTTCTATGCTTCATTATTTTATTTTTGCTTGAGGACAAGAAAAAGGTTAAGTGTGGGGAGATTTGAGATGTGCTTGTGTATTACTAATACGAACATCAGTTTAGTGCGTATGGGCTTGTATGACGAGACATACATAGTGACAGAGGAGTATGGACACTTGCCAACCGATTATCCTGGCACCTTGACCCACAGCAGGCATACCAAGCTTTGTGTGCGCAAGGGCAGTTTGAACCGGGAGTGTCCAAGGCCACATGTTTGTCCCGGCCGAGCTACAGGTATTTAGACTCAGTCCTTAGTAGATCTGTGCATGGGCGAGGTGACAACACAGGTGTTTTGAACTGGCAAGGGTTACTTTATTTATATGCCATGGTACGGACTATGTTGATTTACCTGGGGCACGTTGTGGTCGATTTCCTAAGGCACCAGGGCTAGAAAGGGAGAGTGGTAGTATTATTTGCTGGACCCTACGTCACTAGAATTATCCTAGGGATCGGCCTTGGGGATGCTATCCGAGGGGCGCAACAAATAGTTGTTCCTACCCCTCTTGGACTTAATATGCTTAGGATGATTGGACTAATGCGCAGATATGGGCCAGGAGCTTACATTATGGTTACATCTACCACCAAGAGCGCCGAGGAGACCGAGGCTCTAGGGCACACGTTCACTCCTTCCTGAGCCTATGATCGTATTGAGAGACTTGAGAGCGCTGTGAGTGTATTATGGTCAGAGATCACCGAGATTTGAGCGATACAGTCAGCACAGTATACCGCAATGATGGCCCGTATCGACATGTTACAGTAGCTATTCACTAGCCGACCTCCGACTCCTTCGGCGCCACCAGCCTCACCATCACCAGATCCACCAGCATCTTTTGATTATCCTGCAGCAGCAGAAGTAGCAGAGCCGACACTGATATTTGATGCATTCTTTATTTTCTTGTTACTTTACTTTATTTTGTATTGTTGTTACATTTGCACTACTCAGAAAGGATTTTCCTTCTGAGTATGTCTTTTATTTTTGTTTCGTTTTTTTGAGTTGTATTCATTTCTCTATCTTTTATATACTCGAGTTATTTTTATTTATTGAGCTTTACAGAACCCCCTTGTGTATACGTGCAGATGGTCTTGTCAATATGGGAATTAAGAACTAGTCATGGACACTGCCAAGGTGTTTTTACAGTTGGCCGTGTGTGCTTCACAACCCGTCGGTACTTCACTCCGAAGGATTTAGTTCCATCAAATACAATAGTAGGAGTCAAGGGAGTATTTTTTCGATTGCCTCTCCCACATATATTATTGATTGTTTTACATTATTAGTGATCTTGAATGTGTACATTGGGGACAATGTACAACTTAAGTGTGGGGGGAGTTTCATAGTGCATATGTCTGTTATATTAGTTTTGATTGACATACATGCTCTTATAGCCAATGGTGGTTCACCTTAGTTGCAATGACTGTATTCTTGAGTTTAGGAGAATTTTTAACATTGAATGTTCTCATGCTCTAGTTCTTGCTTGAATTTCTAGAAATTTTTGCCCGATTGACACTTGTTGCACTACTCGTTCATTAAACTCTTTTGGAAACTCAAGTTTGATGTTAAAGGGACTAATTAGTTTTGTTTCTTGTCTTTATTTTGTTGAAAAAAATGGAAAATGAAAAAGGAAAGAAAGAAAAATATAGTGTTTAGTTGTTCATTTGGGGGTGGAAAGAGCTACCACCTATGAAGTATGAAGCTACTTTCATAAGTCAGATACTAGTTATGCACTAATGAGAGAAAGAGCTATCTCATGGGATGAGTGAAAGCTACCACCCCGGTAGAAAGAGCTACCACCTTGAAAGTGTGAAAGCCACCTTAGCGGCCACTTTGGAAAGGGCTACCATAGAGGATGTGTGAAGCTACTACCATCTTTTTAATTATTGTCGCTTTGTGTAAATAAATAAGTTCCTTATACTTAGAACTTTTAGGAGTATAATTTGGGTTGACTTGAGTGAGTTTACACACACTTACACGATTTCGGGTTAGTCGTCCTTTTTGATTCAAGTTTTTAGCTAGAGCATTGCTTTTTCGTATTTAGTATTGAAATTTCCCTTACTTGTAGAATGCTCTCCTTGCATGCTTTGGTGAACCTAAGGCTGAGCACTTTCATTATTTCCTTCTTCTACGCTTCAATGTTTTTATTTTTGCTTGAGGACAAGCAAAAGCTTAAGTGTGGGGAAGTTTGATAAGTGCTTGTGTGATAAGAATGCAAAGTGTTCTTTCCTTATGATAAGCATTACTTTTATCAGGTTTTAGCGCTAATACTTGTGCATGTGTGTTACTTTCATGCATATAGGGTTGTGAAGCTAAGTATTGAGAAAAGAAGCCAAAAGTATATTGTAATCGCATTGTTTGGTGGAATCTTGGAAGGAACAAACGCGAAGACACAAGTGAGAATCCAAGATACGTGAATGTCTGCCAACCTTTCATGAATTCATGTCATTACAATAGATTAGAGGGCATAATGACAGTCACATTTGCATATCCTGACTCATGCATTGATGACAAGAACTTCGCCAATGAAGCTTTTGATTGAAGAAGACGTGCGATCTACGGCATAAACGTGTCCCCGTTTATGTTACCTCGATAAAGAGTGTGGAATTGGGAGTGTTCTAGCCGGCTACTGTAGCAATTACTATTCATAGCCGGCTGAAAATGAGATTTCCAGAGAATCAACATGGGCCTGTGGAAATTCCCCATGCCCGTGTGGAAATTCCACAGGCCCGTGGGAAACATCCACAAGGGCGTGTGGATGCCCGATTCCAGCCCTATTTAAGCCGCGATTCAGCCTGATTTTGGGGATCTTTTTTACCTCTTCTCTTCCACTTTTCTCTATCATTTGGGAGACCGTCTGTTAGGGTTTCGAGAGGCTTTTGACACATATTAGGAGTAGTTTGAAGGATTTGATATCACGATTCACTTGGAAGAAGGTTATTGGGGGAGCTTTCGTCGGCACAGATCCGGTGAGGTATGCTCTAGGCCGGACAAGGGAACCCTTGGAGAAGACTCAACTACTCCACAATACCATCGAGATGAACACTGAGGTGGTTTTTCTATGGATTACTTGTTTTTACATTCGATTTCATTGTTGATTGTAACTAGCTCCATGGAGAGCCAAACCCCCTAGTGGGTACTTGGATTTGTGAACCCTAGGATACTATTATTTTTTTAAACATTTTATTATGCTTTCCTTAATTGATGTTTTAATTGAGTTCCAATCTTGAATGCTTGTTGAATGATTTTCCCCTTAGTGTGACACTAAGGTTGAGAGTTTATATTGGTAACCTTTGTGGATGGGTGACACGCCATGAGGGTTAGACTAAGCTAGATTAGAGAGGCTTGAGAGGGTGAGTTGAGAGGTAGCGGAGCGTCCCCTTTTCCTTTCGATTTGATTTACTCTACCTCCACGTTCCAAGAGTTCTTTGCGGTGATAGTAGAGTGAATAGGCTAAGTGATGACCTTCCGTTGGGGCTTAGTTGCAAAGGCAACGGAGTGAAGTGGTGAACTGATTTTAGCACCTAGGGCTTAATTGTGACTGGGGACCTTCCGCCTGAACCAAAGGGTTAGATCTACACATAGGAATAGGGTTTATCACTTGGAGTCCTTAGAGCGTCTTCCAACTGTAAACAGTGTGAGGTGTTGAGACTGATTGATTTCTCCATCGGGACTTGGTGTAGAGTTAGTTATGGTTGACCTTAGATTTGGGACCATGTATCTTAGGATCTCCACGACTCATTAATGTATTAGTTAGGAAGCATAATAATTGGTTTTGCACTTGAAACGATTATCTTAGGCGGAACAGTATCCAAGTACCCCACTTCTATCGATTCCCTTATCTCTTTTTTCTTGTTTCTTTTACTCTTTTTTACACCACACCTTATCAACACAATCATTGTTCATCTTCACTTGGTTCTGTAGCAATTTAAGTATTTTTTTACTCCCTACTCCATGTGGATACGAAACTCCACTCACCTTAGAATTTATTACTCGACAAACCCGTGTATTTGCGGGTAACAAGCAAGGGGCGTTGTCACAATGATAGGAAGATGTTCATTAATTTTATCCCTTGTTGAAGAAGAGATGCGATCTATAGCATAGACTTGTACCCGTTTATGTTGCATCAATGAAAAGTGTGGATTCGGGAGTACTGTAGTAAATCATCATAGTAATTTACTATACCAATTACTGTTCACAGGCCGCTGAAAAGCCAAATTCTGCAGATTCACACTAGCGTGTGGAAAATCCATACGCCCGTGTGGATTCCGGATTCCAACCCTATATAAAGCCATGACTTGTACCGATTTGGGAATCCTTTTTTCCATCTTTTCTCCATATTTTCTCCAACTTTGGAGAGGCCTACAGCTAGGGTTTAGAGGGGCTCTGGCAAGATTTTTAGAGTGGTTCTAAGGTCATCGACACTGCGTTCCTTTGGAAGAGAGTTATTGGGGGAGCTTTCGTCGGCACCGATTCGGGGAGGTGTGCCCTAGGCTTGACAAGGGAACCTTTGAAGAGGACGAGGCTACTCCACAAGACCATCGACACGAATACCGAGGGGGTTTTACTTATGGATTTCATGTTTTTACTTTCGATTTCATTATTGATTGTATTTTGCTCCATGGAGAGCTAAACCCCTAGAGGGTACTTGGACTTGTATACCCTAGGATGTTATTGTTTCATTGAGCTTTTATTTTGTTTCTTTAATTGATGTCTGTAATTAAGTTCTAATCTTGAATGCTTGTTGTATAATTTCTCCCTTAGAGTGACACTAGAGTTGAGAGTCTACATTGGTAATCTTTGTGAGTGAGTGACACACCATGAGGGTTAGACAAAGCAAGATTGGAGAGGATCGAGAAGGTGAGTCAAGAGGTTACGGAATATCCCCTTTCTCCTTCGATGTGATTTATCCTACTTCCATGTTACAAGGTTTCTTTGCGGTCACAATAGAGTGAAGTGCTAAAAGAGGAACTCTGCTAGAGCTTAGTTGCACAAGCAACAGAGTGAACCGTTGAAGTAATCCTTAGTGCTGGGGCTTAATTGTGACTAGGATTTTTTTGGTTGGACCAAAGGGTTAGAACTATATTAGAGAATAGGGTTAATCACTTGGAATCCCTAGAGCTTCTTGCAACTGTACAAAGTGTGAGGTGTTGAGAATGAGTGATTTCTCCACCGAGGCATACTGTAGAGTTAATCACGGTTTACCTTAGGTTTGGGACCGTGTATTTTACTATTTCCACGGCCCATTAAGCATCAGTCAGGAGACATAATAGTTGGTCTTGCACTTGAAGCAATAATTCTAGGAGGAGAAATGTCCGAGTAACACACTTTCTATCGATTACCTTCCTCTCATTTTATTGTGACTCTCTTTCTTATTTTCTTTAGTTCTTTTCATATTGATTTTGTTCACACCACTATTGATTCATATTCACTTTAATTAAATAGCAATCTTTGTGTTTCTGATCATTATTCTCTATGGATTCGACTACCCACTCACCGTGGTATTATTACATAGACAAACTTGTGCACTTGCGGGTCACACACAAGGGATGTGTTAGTTGAAAAATTTTAGTTCTTTGTGGCTTCTCTTCTTCTTCTTCATGGTTGCTATAGTACCCCGAGATGAGGAGGAGGAGAAGAAGAAGAAGAAGGAGAAGCAGAAGAAGGAATGGAAAGAAAGAGAAAGAAGAAGAAAGAAGAAGGAACTTGGAGGTTTTGAGAGAAGAAGGAGCTTGGTGCTTGATTGGTAAGGGTTTTAAATAATTTTATTTTGAGATGTATGGGTGAAAGTTTGAATGTTTGTATGTCTGGTTGGTAGATGAAGAAGAAGATGTTTGTATGTGTGGTTGGTTGATGAAGAAGATAACGGTTTGGAAGAAGGGTTGATGGAGAAGATGAAGTGGTGGTTATTAGATGAGTTTTTGTGTGGAAAAACCATTGTTTTTGAGTGGATTTTTGCATGTAATGAAAAATGGATTCTCTGTTTTATTGTAGCATGAATGTAGTACCGAGATTAGGGTTTGTTTGGGTAATTATATTGATGATGATGGTGGTTAAGTTGATAGTGATGATGGTTAAGTTGAAGAAGATGATTAAGATGATGATGATGATTGTTGGAAATGTGTTGGTTGAGTTAAATTGGTTTGGTTGAGTTGGATTGATTAAATCAAGTTAAGTTAGTTTGAAATTAAGTGGTTGGTTAAATTGATTTGGCTAAAGTTGAAGTTGGGTTGGATGAGAGTTGTTGTGATTGGGTTTAATTGAGTTGATTTTGTCTAGGTTTGATCAAATCAAGATTAGTTGTGGTTGGGCTTGAACTGTTTTGGCTAAATTAAGTTGGTTGAGGTTGATTTCGACTTGGTTTAGATTTTGTATAATGACTTTTTGGTCAACCAATTTAAGGAGAATTGGGTTCAGTTGAACCAAGCTATTCAAGAGATTTTGTATTATAATTGAACCTGTTTAAGTGAAATTAAGATTGGTTCAGGTTGGTTCAAAATGGTTTAGCCCTAATTGAGTTGGTTTAAGTGCAATTGAATACCAATTTGATTATGCAAGGTCGGAGTTTAACCGGTTGGAGTGAGTGGGCCCAATTAGAGAGTCAATTATTTGTTTCTTGTATTTTCTTTTTGATTCAGTTTTGTAATTAGCCTGTATTTATTCACTTTATTCTGTTCTCTTGTTAGGTGTTGTTCAGGATTGGGAGGGAGTTCCAGGTCTAGCTAAAACCCAAGGGAAACCAGGTCAGTTGGTAGTGACTATTATTTTGGATAATTTGTTAATTGATACTATTTTGAAATAATTATTTAATGGCTACTATTTGGAGATAGTTATTTAATTATTCCATTTTATATTATTTATCCATTTTATATTTTTAAAGGTTACTTATATTTATTTGCAGTTTGCTATGCTATAGAAACCATATGAGTATATCTGGTTTTGACAATTAAATTATGCACAATTCTTCTAAGAGAATGACTATGATTATTCTATATTGCTTAAGTAAAGTTTATTGGTTATTACACTGGCATTGAGATTTTAAATGGAATTGAAATGAGTTATTTGCGTATATTTCATACTTGAAAAACATTATTGTTCAAGGCAAAGATTTTCGGATTGTTCCTTGATTCGTAAGTTGTGTGTTGATTTATGTTAAAATCTTTGGATATGCTTGTGTTTATCATTTCCGTGGGGAAATGGCAGATATTATAGATATTGATTTTTGTCCTACTTTAGACTCCTCATTGTGAGATGCATGTTTGTATTATTTGGTTGGTGACATCCTACTGCAATAGCCGGTTTTCACGGCTAGCCTATTGAGGTGGCATGGAAGACCGGCAAACTTATTGATCCTATTCATGTGGGAGTGTAGAGCCCTGACGACAGGTTCATCAGGAAGCCAGGGTCAGCACACGGTGGACCGATGGGTCAACCTTAAGGACATGAGTTCTTTGACGGCTCTAAACCTAGCCGCGGCCATGGCGACGGTTTAGAGAGGTTTCTAGACTATATTGCATTTCTTTTGTTGTGCTATATTAAAGTTGTGGTTTTGGTGGCTCTCAACCTAGTCACGATGACGGCTAACTCGAGAGTGTTTTAGGCTGATGATTTGAGAGCGGATTTTACTTTACTTGTTATTTTGGATTGTGATTAGGGGGCAAAGCCAGCTGTCACTCTTAGGAGGGCAGTCGCTCACAAAAAATTTGTATTTTCTGAGAAAATTGATTTGATGTTAGTTTATATTGAATTTATGTTTCGAAAGGTCTTTAAAGTGGTATTTTGCCAAATTTCTGGCTTTTGTGAAAGTTGGAAAGTTATTTGCGAAAAAATTGATCTTTATATATTTGTATATGCTACACTTAATTATTTGTAATTATTGAGCCAATACCGACCAACTGAATGTACTGTAGTTGTAGGAGCAAGACCGTACCAGATTGCCTGTGTGAGTATAGAGCCAGTCATGGCTGAGTTCATGGTTATAGTGGATCCTTTTTATTTCTACTATTGGTGTCGTGATTGTGTAGCGGGTGTACCCGCACGTTAGAGTAATTGTGCTTATTGTATCCGTGTATTTGAACCTGTAGCTTTGTAAGTTGTTAAGCATGTGCTGTAAGTTTGATTTGGTTTTTTTCAGGTGTGTTAGTTTTCCAGTTAAAGTGCATTTTTAACTGATGTGTGCCACATTTACCTCGGTAGAAGGGGTGGATGTGACACTTCCACTTGCCATCGATCTTTTGCCTCTTGTAATGACTTTATACTTCTGATTTCAACCCCATTTACCACTCAAAACTAATTTTTCTTCATTTGGACCTATATAAAGAATTAATGATGCAGCTGTAGTTGAGGCATCTTCTTCTCTTAGTGTTAATTGTGTAGCACTTTGCATTAGTGAAACATTGATTTGTGTAGATTGAGTAGCATCATTGGTCATTTTTAGGGAGGTGAAGATTGGGAAGTTAATGTTAAAATTTTCAACTAATGCATGTGCATGAAATCTTTATCACCAAAAAACATTGTATCAAATCAAAACTGCACTCATTTTGAACAACATATATGTCATCCGCAATACATAAAAATCTTGTATCAGTGCAAAATAAGAGAATGACATCAAGAAGCACTTAATTAAGAAAAGCAAGTTCATGGTCATTATATCTTTAGTTGAAAACTTATCGTGTGTGCAGTAATAGAACATGTAGCATTTATGCATTGAGAATTATATGTATATAAAGAATAGATACAAATGTACAATCAATTATTATAGAGATGCATTACTTCACTAATCACCCCACTAGCTATGTCATCAAACTTTGGTCATTGAAATTAGTATCAATCCAAAGTATATGGGCCTAATAAGAATATAGGGTTAAGCAGTAGCTTGCCATTTGCCTTTCTAGATCTTAATTCCAATCTAATAAATAACCAACACAAGCTAATTAGATTCTAATGAGATACATGGTACAACTAAAAGCCCTGGCCCGTATTGCCTCTCGCCATAGGTTCGATCGGCCACTCCAATCACCCAACCCAAATAACCACCTTGATCACAGCACCCACGAGCCCCAAGCATGACTCCAATCATGGCACCAAGAAACCCATGATGGTTCAACCACACTAACAGTACCTCGTTGACATAGAGAAAGAAAGAAAGAAACGAAGAAGAGATAAGGGTTTAGCCAATTGGATACTTTAATGAATTTTTTTATTTTTTTAAAGTCAATATTAAATTATAAATTAAATCTATTTCGATTGAAATTAATTTCTTATTTTATAAATACAACATTTGTTAACATTTTCTAATTAATATATGTTGTTGCTATTTTAAAAATTTTTAATACGTAAAATGTGTTTATAAAACGTCATACCAAACTAAGTTTATTAATTTTCTAAAAATAACTAACATAATTAAATTAAATGATTTATATTTTTTATTTTATTATAATAAAATTTATTATTATTTTTTACCAATAAATAAATATGAAATGTACTAAAAATCTTACCCATAAAAATATTAATTTAAAAATTTAAAAATCTTATGGGTAGTTTGAAAATATTTAATTTAAAATTTTAAAATCTTTTGGGTGAAAAAATGAAATGTATTAACGAAGTAATTGATGGTATGAAGAAGTGAAGAAGGGGAACTTCGGAAGTTGGGATTTTAGAAGAAATTATACTTACAAGTTGGGATTTCAGTAAAGTTGATAAATATCTTATTTTATCTAATCTTAATTTTAATATAACATATTTATCTATAATAGAAATTAAAAAAGTTTTGATTAAAATTTGTAATACATTTTTTTATATAATTTTCTACGAGCATTGCATGGGAGCAACACTAGTTTTATGATAAGTGCTTGTGTATTACTAATACGAAGTATTCTTTTCTTACATTGAACATTACTTTTCTAAGATGTTATCGCTTATTCTTGCATATATGTGTTTTTTTGTGCATCTAGGGTTGTGGAGACAATTGTAGAAGAAATGAACCAAAAGTAGATAGTGGATGCATTTGTTGATGAAGTCTGGGAGTGAACAAACATGAAGACACAAGTTGTGCTCAAAGACATGTGAGTGTGTGCCAATCTCCATGGTGCTCGAACGATTACACAATTTGGAGGGGGCACGAAGGCAGTCACACTCATGTATTCCGGCTTGTGTAATACTAGCAAGATTTTCGTCAATGTGGTTTAGTTGAAGACGCGACGCAATCTACAGCATAAATGTCTGCCCATTCATGTGGCCTTGATTAAAACTGTGGATTCGGGAGTATTTTGGCAAAGTACTATAGTAGTTTACTATAGCAAAAGTAATGTAGTAGTTAATATTGATAACTCGTAGGAAATCGACTTCTGGTAATTCACACGGGCATGTGGAAATACCACATGCACGTGTGGATGTCCAATTCCAGCCCCTATAAAAACCGTAACTTCAGAATTTTGCAGAAATCTTTTTCTCATCTTTGCCCAATCTTTGGAGGTGCTCATGGCTAGGGTTTGGAGAGGCTTTGGCTAGGTCTATGGAGTTGTTCAACGGCCTTCGACACCGCATTCCTTTGGAAGATAGTTATTGGGGAAGCTTTCATCGGTATTGATTCGGCGAGGTGTGCCCTAGGCTTGATGAGGGAACCCTTGGAGAAGATGAGGCAAGTCCACAAGATCATCAATTCAGACTTAGAGGAGGTTTTTCTTATGGATTGCATGCTTTTACATTTGATTTCATTATTGATTATATCTTGATCCATGGAGAGCTAAACCCCTAGTGGGTGCTTGGATTTGTAAACCCTAGGATGATTTTATTTTATTGACTCTTCTTTTGCTTCTTTAATTGATGTTTTAATTGAGCTCTAACCTTGAATGCTTGTTGTATTGATTTTCCCTTAGAGTGACACTAGGGTTGAGAATCTATCTTGGTAATCCTTGTGGATGAGTGACACATCATGATTGTTAGACAAAGCATGGTTGGAGAGGGTCAAGAGGGTGAGTCGAGAGATAACCGAACATCCCCTTTCCTTTCCGATGTGATTTATCCTACCTCCACGTTCCAAGAGTTCTTTGCGGTCATGATATAGTGAAGTGCTAAGAAACAAACTTCGCTAGGGCTTAGTTACACAATCAACAGAGTGAAGCATTGAAGTAATCCTTAGTGTTGGGGCTTAATTGTGACTAGAGGTCTTTCGCCTGGACCAAAGGGTTAGATCTATATTAGGGAATAGGGTTTATAACTTGGAGTCCCTAGAGCTTCATGCAACTCCATACAGTGTAAGGTGTCGAGAGTATTCTTTTCTGCTGGGGCATAGTATAGGGTTAGTCATGGTTGACCTTAGGTTTGGGACCGTGTGTTTTAGGATTTCCACGACTTATTAAACATCAGTTAGGAGGCATAATGATTAGTCTTGCACTTGAAACAAAAGTCCTAGGGTGAGCAATGTCTAGGTGCCCCATCTTATATCGATTACCTCTACTTACTTCTATTATGTCTCTTCCTTTTTTTTCTTTATTTTCCTTTGCATTAATATTGTTCACACAACTCATTAATCATTCTCACTATAGTTAAATAGCAATACTTGTGTTTTTGAGCACTATTTCCTATGGATACGACTACCCACTCATAGGGTACTTTATTACTTTGACAGCCCGTGCACTTGCGGTACACACACACAAGGGTGTATCATTTTACTAAAAATCTAAAACATTATTAATAAATACCAAAAATAATTTTTTTAGAACCCAAATATTTGGTCATTATAATATTATATTAGTCTTGAATTTTTTTAATAAATAAAATTAATCATATATGAGTTATTTTTAATAAATAATATATATATAATATTTAATTTAAAAGTCGGGGAATCTTTCGTGGGGAGCGGGGTGGGGAATACACTCCCCATCGCCGCCTTTCCCCATGAGTCAAGGAAGGGTTTTCCCCGGTTCCCTGGGCCCATGGCTGGGTCATTTTTGGAAAACCCTTCCCACTAGGGCGGGCCCCCACAGAGAACGGGGAGTGATCACCCCACTTGCATCCTTAGTTGCATGTTTAATATGTGACATCGCATACACATGCATTTTAGTTTTCCGTTCTTGTTTTGTTCTCTTTTTTTTTCCTTGCTTGTGAATAGGTGGCGAAACATCTTCTAAGGGGAAGGAAATCATTGTCAGTAAGCGCGATTTAAGGAGAGATGACTTGTTCTGTGAGTGGTTGATTCGTATTTGCATAGTCTTAATTAGAGTATTATTGTATTTATTTATATGTTTTGTACCCTATTTCTTATGTCAAATTGTATTTCATTTTCTCTATTAAGAAGGAATTTATTAGAATGGTTAAACCTAAAATACTTATATGTATTTATTTTGAAAGAAGTATGCTAGTATGCATATGTATTTACATTCCAAGGGAATATGGATTTATGTGTATTTATTTATTTAGCCATTATATGATGGTTGCTTTAACTTGGAAATTGGAAATATCTATATATATGTATAAAACTTTGATGGTGACTATAGGCCACGGCCTAATCCTGGACTTTGGTCCGACACTGCAGTGGAGGTCTCCTGGTGTGACTTGATAGGAGGCGACGTGGTCAACCCTGTGTTTACCCCTAATCAAGAGGTGCGCAAAGCCATGATAGGGCTTAGGAACGGTAATACCTTAACTTATGCGAGAAACCTGGGTCGAAACACAGGGATCTCAATGTCCAATATGAAGGGAAGCAACATTTTGGATTTTTAAAAATTTTAGAGTATTTTTGTGGTCCCATATCTAATCACGGCTTTGATTAGTTCGGGAATTGTTTGAGGTATGCCTATGTTCTTGAATTATATATAATGTGTTGAAGATTTTATTTGCGTGTATTGTTGATAAATTATGTTTTTAACTGTTAAGTTGTTGAATTCCTGGAAATTCTTTTATATGTTATAATCAGTATGATGATTATTATTTGGAATACTTTATTACTTTGTTATATCTATGCGTCACCACCTACTAGGTAACACCTGTTACACACGACTCTTTCTCTTCTTCTATCTCAGATTGGGACTTTAGACTTAGTTGTGCTAGGTAGTTATTATAATGACCTGTGTCCCCTCTAGTTTATAGATTAGTTTACCTATTGGAATGTAAACTATATGGATCCATTAGACCAAATTTCTATATTTTGTTCTTGTATTTGTACATTGGGTGAATTTTGAAACCATGACTTATATTTTTATTGATATTTCCTGTATTTTGGGTCCCAGTGTAGGGGCACCCTATTATACTTTATTGTTAAGTGTGTCTTCTTCTTTTTAGTAAGATTGTGATAGCATGTTATGCTGATCCTTTCTATGACTCATATTCGGGCAATAAGGGGCCCTCTCCTTATTGCAGTGGAGATTGCTAGGTACTCGGATAGGCTCGGGAAGTAAGATCATCCCATTGGAATGAAGAAGTAGGTTACCTGGTAGACCTTCCATGCACCACAAGGAAAAAGGAACCCACTATCAACTTAAAGGTATGCCTCTAATTCCTCTTTCTTTTTCTTCTTAGACTAACATTCAGATAGAAAAATTTTGTTGTGCATTTGGCATTGTCATTGAGGTTTTCCAAGACCATAAAATGCATTGTCTAAATAAAATTAGGGCCTCTAAAGCTAATAATGCCTGTAGAACTATTGATAATGTAGAGACCTCCAAGAAGGTCCACCACAAAGATATAACTTCTTGAGTGTGAAAACTCTATCATGGAATGTTAGAGGTCTAGGAAGACTAGACAAGTAGTTCATAGTTAAGAATTTTCTAGGATCAAGCTGCTTTGATATTTATCACTCTTCCTATAAAGAAAATGAACACTTGCGCCCAAGATTATCACTTTGGAAATCATGAAAGTGCCAGCATCTCTAGCAATAAGCTGATGCTTAACTTTGATGACACCATCACGTCACATAATATCAATAATTTGATGGAAGCTTAATTCTACTTTTCATCTTGAGTGGCTGATAAGTTTATACATATTTTAGCACATCTTTAATGTACATTGAGCATGACTTTATTCATATATTTTCACTAATATCATGTATTTTGTGTTCTTTTATACAATCAAGGTGTGTGAAGGAGATTTATCAAAAAAAGAAACAAACAAAGATAGGGGTGTGGAGTATTTTCTTAAGTATTTCTGCAAGCCACAAGAGCAAACACATGGGCTAGGACATATACATTCGCGTTTGTGCCAACTTTTGGGAATTCTAAAGCCATTTGATGCATTAGAAGGCACAAGGGTAGATATACATACGTGTACCAGCCCTTGCATGATTTTCAAAAGCTATTTCACCTGTATGAATCACCAGGAAGCCACATACCCTTCCACCTATTCGTCTGGCCTCACATAGGTAGCTACACAAGGCCACTGCAGCAAATTACTGTAGCACCCAATGGAATAGTACATGAACATCCTCAAGACTGTGTAGAGCTTATAAGTGCTTGTACGATATGAATGCGAAGCATTCATTCCTTATGTTGAGTATTACTTTTCTCAGGTTTTTACACTAATATGTGTGTTTTTATGTTACTTTCGTGCAGGTAGGGTTATGAGGCCGAGTATGAAGGAAAGAAGCCAATCTGGATCACAATGCACCAATTTTTGAGGAAATCTTGCTAAGGTTCAAACGCGAAGACATAGGTCAGATGTGAGATGCTAGAGTGTGTGCCAACCTCCTCGTATTCGAGTTTTGCACATCCATTTGCAGGGGCACAAAGGCAGTCACACTCGAGCATTCTGACTTATGCTTATAGAACAAGAGCTCCACCAACTTGCCTATCATTGAAGAAGCAAGTGATCCACGATGTGAACGTGTGCCTGTTTGCGTTACTCCGATGAAAGCATGGATTCGGGAAGCTATTCAGGCTGGATACTGTAGCAGAGCACTGTAGCAACACGGTAGCAAGTATTGTAGTAGCACTGTTCACAGCCGGCAGAGAAAATAGGATTTCAGAGAATCCACACGGGCGTGTGGAAATTATCAACGCCCGTGTGGAAATTCCGCACGGGCTCGTGAAGCATCCACGCCCGTGTAGTCACCCGATTCCAGCCCTATTTAAAGCCGAATCAGAATCGATTTTACTGTTTTTTTCTCCATCTTTTCCCCAACTTGAGAGAGGGCTTCGGCTAGGGTTTTAAGGGGTATTGGCCAAGGTTTTGTAGAGGTTCTACGGCTCCGACATCATCATTCCTTAGGAAGAAGGTTGGTAGGGGAGCTTCCGTCGAGGCGTATCCTATACCGGATGAGGGAATCCTTGGACGACGAGTAGAGGACTTTCCACAAGACCATCGACACGAATATCAAGCGGGTTTCTTTATGGATTCATTGCTTTTACATTCTATTTCTTTGATTGTACTGAGCTCCATGGAGAGCTAAACCCCTAGTGGGTACTTGGGTATTTGTGAACCCTAGGATGTATTCGTTTCATTGAATCTCTTTATTATGCTTCCAATTAATTGATGTTTATTGTGAGTTCCAACCTTGAATGCTTGATTGTATGAACATTTCCCCTAGAGTGACACTAGGGTTGAGAGTTCTTGTTGGTAACCTTGTGAGTGAGTGACACACCACGAGCGTTAGACAAAGCCAGGTTGGAGATGATTGAGAGGGTGAGTCGAGAGGTACAGGAGCGTCCCCTTTCCCTTCCGATATGATAGATTCTACCTCCGTTCCTCGAGTTCTTTGCGGCCATAATACAGTGAATGGTCTAAGGGTTGAACTTCCGCTGGGGCTTAGTTGCGCATGCAACGGAGTGAAGTGTTGAGGTGATCTTAGTATCTAGGGCTTAATCGTAGTTAGGGACCTTCCACCTATTTCAAAGGGTTAGGTCTATAATTAGGAAGAGATTTATCATTTGGAATCCCTAGAGCTCAATGCAACTCTATGCGAGTGCGAGGTTGAGAGGTTATCCAATCTCTCCTCCAGGACATGTATAGAGTTAGGCATAGTTGACCTTAGATTTGGGACTATGTAATTAAGGATTTCCACGACTCACCATTGCATTGATTAGGAAGCATAATAGAGGGTTCTTGCACTTGAAACAATTATCCTAGGTGGAGTATTATCTGGGTACCCCATCTTTACCGATTGCCTTACTCCCTTCTTTACTTTTGCTCTCTTACTTGTTGTTTTTATTGTTGAGAATTGAATCATTGTCACACTTATCATCATTGATCTTTCACATAGCTAAGAATCGAATTAAGTGTTTTTATTCCCTATTCCCTGTGGATTTGATACCCGCTCATCCGTGATTATTACTTTGACAAACCTGTGCACTTGTGGGATATACGCAAGAGGGTCTTGTTATGTTTTTGGCGCCGTTGCGAGGGAATATGCGTTTAGAGATACTTTGCACTTTGTTTTCTTAGCTATTTCACCATACATTCTATTTCCTATCTTCTGATTCTATGATTGTTCTGATTTCTTTTTCCTTCTTTTTGGGTGCAGCTCCAGGTTATGACCCGAGGGAATTCCTCAACATTGATTGAAGGAGATTCTGAGCTTGAACGTACACTTAGAAGAAAAGGGAAAGAGCCTGTACAAGAACAGTCCAGTCCAGCTGATTTGGAAGTAGAAGAATCTGAAATCATGGCAGAACAGAATGAATAACAGCGAACATTATCCGATTATACCAGACCTTCAGTATTGGGGACACAGTCTAGCATTGTGCGCCCCTGATTATAGCTCAGAACTTCGAGCTAAAGCCGACATTCATCCACATATTGCAACAATCCGATCAATTCAATAGTTTGGCCGATGAGGATCCAAACAGTCACATAGAGATCTTTCTCGAGGTGTGTGATATGCTGAAGATAAATGGGGTGACGGATGATGCCATCAAATTGAGAGCCTTCCCATTTACCCTAAAGGAGAGAGCAAAATAGTGGCTACACTCATTACCTAGAGCGTCAATTACCACGTGGGAAGAGATGGTGGAAGCCTTTCTAGCTCGTTATTTTCCTCCCAAAAAATCAGCAAAGATTAGGAACGAGATCTCATCCTTTGTTCAGTTGGAATTGGAGACTCTATTCGAGACATGGGAAAGGTTCAAGGAGCTCCTGAGAAAGTGCCCGCAACACGGATTCCCGGAGTGGATGATTGTTCAAACCTTCTACAATGGTTTGAACTCGAGTACAAGGCAACTCTTAGATGCAGCAGTAGGAGGTACCTTAGGTACAAAGACCCCCGATGAGGCCCATTTGTTCAAAAAAGAAATGGGGTTAAATAGGTACTAATGGAATGCTAGGGAGAAGAAAAAGGTGGCCGGTCTCCATGAGATAGATGCGGTAACTTCATTGGCGGCCCAAGTGGAAAATTTGAGTAAGAAGTTAGATCTTCTAACTTCAAATAGAGTGGCAGCCGTGACTAATTGCACGGGGTGTGGTGGAGGACATGCTCCCTCCGATTGCCCGATCTCTATTGGTGATGTTTCTTCAGTGGAGAATGTTGATTTTGTAGGTAATGGCATGAGACCTCAAGGAAACCCATATAGCAATACCTACAATCTGGGTTGGAAGAATCATCCCAATTTCTCATGGAGTAATCAAGGTCCACAAAAGGCCGTGGGGCCACCGGGTTTCCAACAACAACAACAAGCCCCTTAGGTGGAAAACAGAGTCTCAGGTTTGGAAACCCGAATGAGTGTCCTAGAGAAGCACTTGACTAGATTTGGAGATGACAAGCTCACATACCGCGTTGCTGAAGCCATGCGGCATTCTCTTGATTTTGATGATACTTTATATTTTCTAGACACTACTGATGAGATTGTTGATGAATACATGCAGGAGATGTTCAATCTGGACCCGTATGAAGGTTTGTTCTACCAAGAGAAGGATTATGAAGAAGTAATAATGCTTGGTTCAATAGAAGAAGTACCATCTACCAGGGGATCTTGAATAAAGTGCTCCGGAAAATGAAAAGGGCTAGCAGCCGCTACCGGAAACACTCCAAGGTTGTTGGAGATGTACGTGAACCCTAGAAGTTTGACGTATCATTGTTAGGTGGTCCAAAGCCCGATAATACACCCTCTACTGTCAAGAGACTTTGCACATCATGCTTTGAAGCCATGGGTAACAGGGCAACTTTCATCCATGAACCCCCGTGAGGTAAGACAAGGTACGTTAACCTTAGTGATGTTAAACAAGCGCTTCTTGGGAGGCCACCCAAGTGTTTACTATTTTCTTATTTTTAGTTAGGGTGTTTGCATGAATAAATTGTTAAGTGTTGGTGTATTGATTTTTATGATGCTTGTGCTGCGATTTTATTGTGGGTTTTTAAAGTCATTGTGTGTTTTCAAGTGGAATTGGTGAAGTATGGTCATTTGAGCTCTATTTCATGTTTTCCACTGGTAAAATTTGCATAATAGAGCAGGCTCTGAGTGTGTAAACATGTTCAGAAATTTTCTGTCGAGCCTACAGATTCTTTCTAAGTCATCCACAGACAACACACGGGCGTGTGAAATTTCCGCACGCACGTGGAGCTGCACTGTGAGCTCAGCCAGAGAAGGCACAGGGGCGTGCGGCTGCCCCTGTGAATGACCATGCAACTGTCACACGCCCGTGGGTAATTTCCGCACGGGCGTGTGAATTCCTATAGAGTTGGGTGGATTATCCCGAGAGCACATAGGGACGTGGACTCGCCCTTTTTGGTGATCTTGTGAACTACGCACGGGCGTTGGTAATTTCCACACGCCCGTGTAAAACTCTGCAGACGAGTTCTCTCCATCCCGAGAAGACACAGGGGCGTGTGGCTGCCACTGTGAGATGGACATGTAAATGTCCACGCCCGTGCGGAATTTCCGCGCGGGCGTGTGGAACACTTGGTATTCTTCTCGGATGTTCAGAGAAGCCACAGGGGTGTGCGGCTGCCCTGTGGGTCGGGCGCACGGATGCGGGTATTTTCCGCACAACGTTGTGAGATCGTTCAAAGTTAGTGAAAGTTTTTTCCCAAGAGTGCCAAGGGGCATGCACCAGCCCCTGTGAAGCTCTCCTATAGGGCGCACGGACGTGGGTAATTACCGTACGCTGTGTGGATGCACAGAACATCAAGGGTCGCGAGTTCTTTTTAAAAAGAAGATTAGTTTCTCTCCCTCTTCACAACCTCTATTCGTCTGGAAACACTATCACATCATTCTCCGATTTCATAGCGCTAATTTGGTAGAATTTCTGCCAAGGTTTTCCGGCCGGTTCTTCAATTTCTTATCCCATCTCATCTGTAAGCCCTATTCATCATTTTCTTTGCCAATTTATGGTTTCCATCGATTAATCTGGTTAATAATGCTTCGTTTCTTCAATTAGAAAGATGATTGATGTTTAGAATGAAGTTAGAAGTATTTTTAAGTTGTATTTTTGGATTTTTAAAGTGCAACCGTGCGGTTTTCACGCCCCGTGGATCTACACGGGCGTGCGGAAATTCCACACGACCTTGTGGATTTCTGCAACATTATTTTATCAACTTGTTTGATTGATTTCGTTTCAAATTTTATAGATTATGGCACCTTGTTCGAAGAACCAAGCTGATAAGAGGCCGCGTGAGTCATCCCCTGAGATTGAGGGCATGAGGTTTGCTATTCCAGAGCATCAGGTTCGTTATGAGCGCTTGTCTAGACTTCGGTTCAGACAGACTCGATTCCTGGACACGACTATACTGCAAGATCTACAGCAGGGAGATGAATTCGCTGATGAGGTAGAGGATCTCATTTCAGTAGGTGGTTGGCGGCAGTTATTGACGATTAGAGAGCTAGCCATCCGAGAGTTTGCACTGAAGGTGCTATCATCATTCGAGTTTGACAGATCATATGCAAGCTTCGACAGTTTGAACTCCATTCAGTTCAGAGTATTTGGACACCACCATAGTTTGAGCGTTACTCAGTTTTCAGTACTACTTGGCTTGTATGAGGAGGCATTCACAGATACGGAAGAGTACACTCAGTTACCGATTGATTATCATGGAATCTTGACCCCGCAGAGAGCTTACAGAGTGCTACGTGGTCAGGGTCAGTACGAGCCGGGGGTGTCCAAGGCCACATGCCTTTCCTGACCTGCATATAGATATTTACATGCCATCATGAGTAGGTCAGTGAATGGGCGTGGTGATAGCACTGGTGTTCTGAGCCGTCAGGAACTACTGTATTTATACTCGATGATGCAGCGCGTACCGATTCACTTAGGGCACATCATGGCAGAGTACATCAGACATCAGGAACACTATGCTAGACTGGGAGTGATCTTCTCGGGCCCTACATTACGAGATTAGTGCTGGGCATGGGTCTCTTGGATTTGATTCGTGGTGCCGAGAAAACGAGTATACCTTCTCCCCTGAGTCTAGAGACGATGAGATTGATGGGTATGATCCGCAGGGTTCGGACAGGGGTTTTTGCTTTAGTGCTAGCAGCTCCAGAGATAGCCGAGGATGAGGGTGATGAAGTTGGGGCATCTCAGCCTACTCCCGAACCTCAGCCAGTACCGATGGAGACCGAGGCACCTCCAGTGGCAGAGGAACCACCCCCCGTGCGTATGTTTTCACCATATCGAGCTTATGATCACTTTGAGAGGCTCGAGAATACTTTGGGGGTGGTACGGACTGAGGTAGTGGAGGCTCGAGCCGAGATTGCAGAGATTAGGGCTACGCAGGCCACTCAGTACACAGAGTTCATGGCACGTTTCGACATATTACAGCAGATCTTAGAGTGAGACGTCGCCTCATCATTGGTCCTACTGCCGAGGACTCCTCAGGCCCCCTCAGTTCCTCCAGCATCTTCATCCTCTACCCCGGTACCGGTGGACTCACCATGTGCGTCTTCACCAGCAGCAACAGAAGCACCTGAGCCCGAAGGCGACACCGACATTTAACTTTTAGTTCTTTTTCTTTTATGCATTTTATTTTAGACTTGTTCACTCATAAAGGATTCTCCTACTGGGTTTATTTTCATTTTGCATCTCGAGTTGTATTCATTGTCTATCTTTTATATATACTCGAGTTATTTTGCTTTTATTGAATTTTACTGAACCCCCTTGTGTATGCGTGCAGATGGTCTTGTCTTCTTTGGAATTGAGACTTAGTCATGCGCACGGCCAAGGTGCTTAGGCACTTAGCCATGTGAGCTTCACAACCCGTCGGAACACTACCCCTATGGAATTAACTTCATCAAACGCAACACTAGGTGTCAGGGGAGTATTGTTTTGATTGCTTCTCCCACATTTGCTTTTGAATGATATATATTTTGAGTGAGCTTGTATGCGTACGTTGGGGAAAATGTACAACTTAAGTGTGGGGTAAGTTTCATAATGCACACATTCTTTTCTATTGTTCTTGATTGATATATTCTCACATAGCCAATGGCAGTTCACCTTAGTTGTAAGGATTGTATTCTTGAGTTTAGGAGAATTTCTAACATTGAATGTTTTCATGCTCTAGTTTTGCTTGAATGTCTAGGAATTTTTGCCCGATTTATACTTGTTACACTACTCACTTATTAAACTCTTTTGGAAACTCAAGTTTGATGTTAAAGGGACTAGTTATAGTTCTATCTTGTGTTCAATTCCAAAAAAAAAAAAGAGTCTAGTTTTATTGGTTATTTGTGCTTGTTGGGTGGAAAGAGCTAGCACCTATGAAGTATGAAGCTACTCTCATAAGTCAGATACTAGCTATGTCCTAATGAGAGAAAGAGCTATCTCATAGGATGAGTGAAAGCTACCATTCCGGTAGAAAGAGCTACCACCTCGAAAGTGTGAAAGCCACCTAAGCGGCCGCTTTGGAGAGGGCTACCTTAGAGGATGTGTGAAGCTACTACCATCTTTGAAATTGTTGTCGCTTTTGTAGATAAATAAGTCCCTTGTACTTAGAACTTTGAGGAGTATACTTTGGGTTGACTTGAGTGAGTTCACACACGTACACGATTTCGGGTTTTATATCCTTTTTTATTCAAGTTTTTAGCTAGAGCATTGATTTTTTCTTATTTAGTATTGAAATTTCCCTTACTTGTAGAATGCTCTCTTTGTATACTTTGGTGAACCTAAGGCCAAGCACTTTCAATATTTTCTTCATTGATGCACATAACGTTTTAATTTTTTGCTTGAGGACAAGCAAAAGCTTAAGTGTGGGGGAGTTTGATAAGTGCTTGTACGATATGAATGCGAAGCGTTCATTCCTTATGTTGAGCATTACTTTTCTTAGGTTTTTACACTAATATGTGTGTTTTTATGTTACTTTCGTGCAGGTAGGGTTGTGAGACCGAGTATGAAGGAAAGAAGCCAATGTGGATCACAATGCACCGATTTTGGAGGAAATCTTGCTAAGGTTCAAACTCGAAGACATAGGTCGGATGTGAGATGCTAGAGTGTGTGCCAACCTCCTCGTATTCGAGTTTGGCACATCCATTTGCAGGGGTACAAAGACAGTCACACTCGAGCATTCCGAGTTATCCTTATAGAACAAGAGCTTCACCAACTTGCCTATCATTAAAGAAGCAAGTGATCCACGATGAGAACGTGTGCCCGTTTGCGTTACTCTGATGAAAGCATGGATTCGGGAAGCTATTCAGGCAGGATACTGTAGCAGAGCAATGTAGCAACACGGTAGCAAGTATTATAGCAGCACTGTTCACAGCCGGCCGAGAAAACAGGAGTTCAGAGAAACCACGCAGCTGTGTGGAAATTATCCACGCCCGTGTCAAAATTCTGTATGGGCACGTGAAGCATCCACACCCGTGTCGTCACCCGATTCCAGCCCTATTTAAAGCCGAATCAGCCCTGATTTTACTATTCTTTTCTCCATCTTTTCCCCAACTTGAGAGAGGGCTTCGGCTAGGGTTTTGAGGGGTATTGGCCAAGGTTTTGGAAAGGTTCTACGGCTCCGACATCATCATTCCTTAGGAAGAAGGTTAGTAGGGGAGCTTCCATCGAGGCGTATCTTATACCGGACGAGGCAATCCTTAGACGACGAGTAGAGAACTTTCCACAAGACCATCGACACGACTATCGAGGGGGTTTCTTTATGGATTCATTGCTTTTACATTCTATTTCTTTGATTGTACTTAGCTCCATGGAGAGCTAAACCCCTAGTGGGTATTTGGGTATTTGTGAACCCTAGGATGTATTCGTTTCATTGAATCTCTTTATTATGCTTTCAATTAATTAATGTTTATTGTGAGTTCCAACCTTGAATGCTTGATTGTATGAGCATTTCCCCTAGAGTGACACTAGGGTTGAGAGTTCTCGTTGGTAACCTTGTGAGTAAGTGACACACCACGAGCGTTAGACAAAGCTAGGTTGGAGGGGATTGAGAGGGTGAGTCGAGAGGTACAGGAGCGCCCCCTTTCCCTTCCGACGTGATAGATTCTACCTCCGTTCCTCGAGTTCTTTGCGGTCATAATACAGTGAATGGTCTAAGGGTTGAACTTCCGCTGGGGCTTAGTTGCGCGTGCAACGGAGTGAAGCGTTTAGTTGATCTTAGTATCTAGGGCTAAATCGTGGTTAGGGACCTTCCACCTGGACCAAAGGATTAGGTCTATAATTAGGAGGAGATTTATCACTTGGAATCCCTAGAGCTTATTGCAACTTTATGCGAGTGAGAGGTTGAGAGGTTGTCCAATCTCTCCTCCGGGACATGTAAAGAGTTAGGCATAGTTAACCTTAGATTTGGGACTATGTAATTAAGGATTTCCACGACTCACCATTGCATTGATTAGGAAGCATAATAGAGGGTTCTTACACTTGAAACAATTATCCTAGGCGGAGCATTATCTAGGTACCCCATCTTTACCGATTGCCTTACTCCCTTCTTTACTTTTGCTCTCTTACTTGTTGTTTTTATTGTTGAGAATTGAATCATTGTCACAATTATAATCATTGATCTTTCACATAGCTAAGTATAGAATTAAGTATTTTTATTTCCTATTCCCTGTGGATTCGATACCCGCTCATCCGGGATTATTACTTCGACAAACCCGTGCACTTGCGGGATATACGCAAGGGGATCTTGTCAAGAGCCCTGATTTTTATATTTAGAAGGCCGCTCAAGTGATTTTTAGGTATCGTTTTCTACAACTTTGAGGGGGAAGAGTGGCTAGGATTTGGAGAGGAGGTCTTTGCACTCAAAGGAACAGTTCTTCACCTACTCTCATCGATGTCCCCTTTATCATAGCTATTAGGGGAGTTACTAACGACTTGATTCAGAGATGGTATACCTAGCTTCATTGGAGGAATTCTTGAAGACGTTGGAGTGGATCTTGAAGACCATCATCATGTATCGAAAGGTGGTTTCTTTATGGATTTCATTTGTTTTCATTCATTGGTTGATTTGAACCTATTTTGCTCCATGGAGAGCTAAATCCCTAGTGGGAACTTGGACATGTGAACCATAGGATCTAATCTTGTATCGACTTTTATTGTGTTTCCTTCAATTGAGTTTTTATATTGAATTTCAATCTTGTGTTCTTATTGCCATGAAATCCATGTTTGCTATACTTAGCTTGATTATATGTTCTAATCACATTAGTGACAAGAGAAATCATCGCTAGGGTTAAATTCACCAAGATTGAAGATGGTTGAGAGGGTAAGCCGTGAGGTAGTGAAGAGTCCCATTTCCTTTCTGATGTGATTTTATCCTACCTTCATATTCTAAGAACTCATTCTAGTAGTATATCGTGTGAGTCATCGAGAGAACTCTCCACTGGGATCTCGTATAAGATTACGGATCTTTCACCTATATAGGGTTTGATCTACTCTTAGGAATTGACTTTATCACTTTGGATCTGTAGAACTCTAAGCAGTATTATATGGTGTGAGATATTAAGAGAACTCTTTGCTAGGACCTCACAGTGAATAGTCATTAGTTACCAAGGATTAGGGACCAGTGTGTCTTTGGATTTTCACAACTTAGCCATACTCATTTAAAAAATGCAATATTATTGTAGCACGTAGCATAAGATTCTAGGGGAAACATATTCCTTGGGGTCCCAAGATCTGATATTACTTCCTCCTAAATGGCACTATCTAGTCTACCAAAGAGAGGTTTTAAACAGAATAAGAAAATTAACAAAAGAGAAAACTATAAACAAAATTGGATTAAGGCACACCACATAAGCAAATTTAAGATGCAAATGATAATGAAAGTTTGAGACCCTTGGGTGAGGACCTCCTCGAGAGAAGAACAAGTAAGGATGAAATGGGAAATATGGTACTAACTTGGCTAGAGATGGTCCAAATAGACTCGAAAGTCGACTACCCTGAGTTTTAGCTACAGGGAGCCTAGTCTAGGGGAATTCTAATGCTCTACTAGTTAGAGCTATCCTAAAGCTCGCAGGGGGCTATTGGCACCCACGACCCCCGGTGAACCAATACACTGGATCCCCCTTCAAACTATTTTGATTTAATACAAGGGTACATCCTGAACATCCAAGTACAATCGATAAAATAAATCACAGAGTTCTCATGCAATCCATAACAATTAAGAACACATAGAATGAAGCCACACAAACAAGCCAACAATCCATTCATAAACAAATAACATTATCCAAATAAGGTCTTTTGCTAAGGTTCACCGAATGCACAATGGCCTTGGAGTCAAGTTCAACATGAATAAGAGAGAGATCTCAAAATACATAGAAAACATGAACAACATAATAGACAAACTCCCTTAGATGCATTGGATAGAAGGTGGTGATAAGAACTTGTTAGATTTGCACCGGTAAGCTCCTTGATGTTCTCCTTGATAGTTCCCATCTTCTTCCCAAGATCTTGCTCCTCAAATCCTCTTTCTCCAGCCACCTTGAAGCCCTAGATGATGATGGTGAAGAAAGAATGTCCAAACACCCTTTCCATTAATGCCCTAACACCCCTTTTAAACCTTTTACACCCGAGCCTTACAGGCAACCTCTTAGCCTTTTCGCACAAAAATTCCTCCAAGGGTGTTGCACTGCCTCCTACAATAATCTAGTTACAGTAATCTACTACTGTGTAGGATTTTTCAATGAATCTTACGAGCATCCTTATGGCCCATGAGGCTTTTAGCCAATTCCTTAGAGTTGCATATAGTCTTTAAGCTACAGTGTCAGCTACAAATACCGATGCTTCAAAAGACAATTTTTTATGCGGATTCCTTCCCAAATTCATTCTTGAGCTCACCATGGCTTCTTTTAGGCCTGTAAGACAAATAAAACTGATTTAAACAAAATAAAGGAATCGATTCATAAAAACACATGTGAATAGTCAAGAATTGTACATATAAAATAGATGCATTTAGACACTTATCATCCAGGTGCCCTATTTATCTTGATTGATTCATATTTATTTCTCTTATTGCTTTCTTGTCTTTTCTTATTTACTTGATTGTGAAAATTGATCTTCTCACCCCATTATTTATGCTAGATAATGAGGTATATAGTCACTACCAGTACTCTATTCCTTCTGGATTTGACTACCTGACCTGTTGGGTATACTTTATTACTAGACGACCGATGCACTTATGGACATGCAAGGATTGTGTCAGTGGGGCAGCTTCCAAACCTGATAAAAATGATGCTCAAAACATGTAAAATATATAACAAAATATATTCACTCAAGACCTTATCAATTACACCTAATCGGCATTTATTAAAGGAAGAAGTATTGTAGATAATATTGTAATAGTTGAGAAATTAATCTTTAGTATTCAAAAACACAATTTGGAGGCCAACATTTGGCAGGTCTTCAAAATCAGTTTTCTAAAGCTATAATATTGTTTGTTATGAGTTCCTCAAACATTTACTTACTACCTGTGGATTCGGTAATCGTTAGACAACATCGATTATGGTGATCCTAAACACATCCAAGGCCAAAATCATAATCAATGGAACACCTACCGGTTATGTTTTATACCAATGTAGACATAGGTAGGGCAACCATGATGAGTGCATTTTAAATAGACATTTAGTGTGCCCTATTGCATGTTTATGCATATATTTATTGTAAATCGATGCTATATTGGGTATGCATGTTTCATTATGTAGGAAAATAGGTCTTGGAATGAAAAGAATGAATTTGGATGAATTCTAGCATGAAATGGAGTTAGAATGCACTTTTCATTGCAAGCACAGTTCTGAAGCACAACCATGCTTTTAGGACCATGTAGTTTCCAGGACTTAGAGAATTTCAGCCCAACTAAGGAAGCACATCAGTGCTTGGAGGCACTCACGTGCTTATGCCCTTGCACTTTACTGGGATCTTCACAAATTGAAGAGTACGGTTTCACTACCCCTAGTATCATCTTCCTCTTGAAGCACAGTATGGAAGCACGGGCGTGCTTGCACCCATGCACTTTACAGGGATTTTCAGAGAGAGAAAAAAGCATGGCTTCCTTGCCCCTAGCACTAGCGTGATCTTGGAGCATGACCAGTAAGCATGGCCATGCTTATGCCTGTGCACTTCACAGGTTAGGCTACAATCGCATTGAGAATAAGTTACAAGACATTCCGGGGAGAGCACGCCCAAGAGCACGATCATGTTTACTTCGGAAATTGCATTTTTAAGCATAAAGTAAGGTTTTTCTGGGGATCTTCTTCCTCTTTCTTGGAGATAAAGGTTAGGACAAAGCTTTGCACCATCTTGGGCTAGATCTAGATGGGGAGATCATCGTGGGGATAGAGGAACACCAGCAAGATAATCATTGGTTGCTCTCCGATGAAGATTGTGAAGCCCGGAAGGGAGTTTTAACGGATTGTATTTCATTCTCTTGTTGTTTTCCTTATATGCATTATAGAACCATGAGGGGATAACCATCATTCGGTACCCTGGATTATAAACCTCGAATTTTGATATATTGATTTTGATGCTTTGATTATTGAGCTTCATTGTGATTTCCCTTTTGTTTATCTTGGTTGTTAAACTTTTGCGTTAATTGCCTTGATGTTGTATGCTGTAAAACTTGGCATGGGAATTGCCGCTAGTTGCATGAGCAAAACTTAATAGGCATGTTCCCCGCAGTTGTAATTGCAATCAAGAAGCATGTTAGCAGTAGTTGCACATCCGCTGTCTAGATGATGATCTAGAGATCCATTTAATTATGACAGACATCAAGGAAGGGTTTGAATCCACACCGAACCTCAAGTGAGGTCGTATGTTATCAAACCATCCATAGGTGTTAACTATAGTCTGAGGGGATACACCATTTATTCATTTCTTGAGTCAATTCATTCGTCGAGGGGATTAATTAGGGATACACCATCTCTTCCCAAAAGAACCTTGTCTCTCTTTTTCTTTTCTCTCTTTCTTTTATTGCCATTTTAATTTCTTAGTTTTAGACTTTAACTAAATCTTTGAATCGGCTAGATATTATAGATTCAATGAGTATCAAGAGCTATAGTAGTCCCTATGGATTCGACTACCCGACCCATTTGGGTACAGTTTACTGCTTATGCGACCTATATACTTGTGGTCATGCAAGAGGCGTAATAAGTTTTTTGCGCCGTTGCTTGCGACTGGTAACTCTTAAGAAAGTTTACTTGTTTAGTAATCTAGCCATTTTCTTTATTTTGGTATACATTTCATTTTTGTATTTTTCTATTGATTTTAATTTGGTTGATTTGTTTTTGTAGGCATTCTTGTATGACTCGAGGAAGCTCATCTCCATTGGCAACCCCGATCTAGACATTGAAATAACTCTACAAAAAATATTAAGACAAGTGAACCTCAGAGACATGGGGTTAGTGGAGATAAGTATTGATGTTTATCAAGAAGAACAAGTCATGGCTAAAAATCAGTATAGTAGTTATGACTATGCAAGGCCAAACCTCTAAGAAAAAGGGTCTAGTATTGTTTGTCCTTGACCGATAGCGAACAACTTTAAACTGAAGCCAAATTTCGTTCAGATGGTATAACAAATAAGTTAGTTCGATTGGTTTCAAGATGAGGACCCTTATGCTCATCTCACCAGTTTCTTGGAAAACTGTGACACTTTCAAGGTTAATAATGTATCTAAGGATGTAGTCCATCTTCGACTCTTTCCATTCTTATTGCGAGAAATAACCAATCAATGGGTAAGTTCCTTATCACAAGGGTCGATCACCATGTGGGCATAATTGGCCAGGAAATTCCTCTAATGTCTGGAAATTCAAAAGGCTTGGTGGAAAGGGTAAAAAGGTAAATAATAATAACAAGATAAGGTTGGAATCAATTGGTAGACTAGGATCGAGTTTTTGATAACAAGAGAGTAATACTGGTTTGGATCTAATGCTTACCACGATACATTCTAAGATCCTTATGGGTGCTCAAAAGCTTTATTGCATCTGCGGCTCTTAAATAGATCAAAGGTTGTTAGTGTAACTACAGGTTTCATACACATCGAGTTTTGTAACTACACTAAACAATCACAACTACGGCAATCCACACACGTCAAGTTTTACACAAGCATCTACGCAAATCAAGCACGTAAAGTTATGAAAATACATGAAAAACACAAGAATATATTAAAACTCCATAGGTAAAAGAAAACAGGTATTCAAAGTACAAAGAACAACATAGTTTAACATCTAGGAGCACCGTGGAATGATTAGCCCTCATGAATTTATACAACTAAGAAGAAGAAAATAAAGAACTAGGGTAAGAATTCATGATTTCCCCTTTTACTAATCTCTTCTCAATTGTGCTTGAAAAGCTTCATGGATAAGCTAGCTCCACTACCCTTGAGCCTCCAACTCGACCTTCATCTCCTTAGGTGGTGCAGTAAAGCTTGATTTTTAGCCTCATCAATGCTCTCCTAGTGGAGAAGAAAATCCCCGAACAAAAGATGAAGAGAAACCCTAGAATCTGGAGTTAAAAAAGGTGTTTTTCGGCTCAACACGGTCTAAGCACAGTTATGCTTATACCGTGCTTTTCTGTGAAGCTCTAAGTGAATCAACTAAGTGTCATCCATGGATTTTCACGGGGAGGAAGCACCGTCCTGCTTCACTCATGCTTCGCTTGAGCAGGATTGTGCTACGAGCATCCTAGGTTTGCCTCTCCTATTAGCAGATGGTGCTTCGATTCTAGAGGAAATCACTGGGACAGACACGACCGTGCCTCGATTGTGCTCATCCTAGAAGCACCCTCCTGCTTGATCAGCTACCCAAGCTTTAGACAGTGATAATCATGGGGACAAAGCATGATCGTGCTCTACCCGTGCTTGGCTTTTGGACATTTAGAAAAATTCTTCATCCTTTGCTCATTTTATCCTCGAATTCACTCCTAAATGCTTTGAGCCCTAATTTCCCGAACCATGAACAAAAACACTCAAAGCAGTAATGAACATATACAAAAGGTGCTAAAAGACAAGCAAAAGTATGGATTGTGTGTAAGAAAACAAGATATGAATTGCACTCATTAAATTACCCCACACTTGAATCATTGCTTATCCTCAAGCAATCTCACATCGCTCAATAAAAGAAAAGATGAGTGCATCACTTCTAATCTCAAGAGAATAGAAAATTCTTAAGCATAGAGGGAATAACAAGGGTTAGAAGAAAAACAAGAATGCTCAATAAAAGGCTAAACTCTTACTTTAAAGGCCTTGTGCGGTGCAATCCCTAAATTGAGTGCCCCGTTATCTAAAGGAATCAACCTAGCATAATTGGACCTTGTTTAACTAAACGAGAGGGTGAGTGGGGGACGGTGGGGAGGGTAAAGGGTAGTAGATTCATACACCCTAAAGGTATCCTTCTCTCTTGGTAGGTTATCAGATGTACACTTGTAATGTCCAATATTCGACTACTCAAGAGCAGCTTTCACTCTTCTAGGGCGATAGCTCATTCTACCATTTTTCACACAAACAAATTCAGAAATGACCGGTAGGGCATTCCAAAAGGAATTCAACTTGCCAATCTTTGGTAAAGGTTTTCATCCTAAAACAAGTGGCTCCACAATTAGGGTAAAGTGATTAAACTTTAGGCCTTCAAAGGAAGAGCGAATCTACAATTTGGCTCTAGAAAAGCAACTAACACACATGTGTCCCTCTAGGTTTAAGAATTTCGATCAAAATAATCAAAGACCATCCTTAGTTAAGCACTAATCATAACAAGAAACATGCAAAACCCTCCCCACACTTCAACAATGCATTTTCCTCAATGTATAAATAAAATGGTAAAATAAGAAATTGGGACAAATAAAAGTAATTGGGAGTTCAAAAATTTTCCTAAACACAGAGGGTGATGTGGTTGCTCTCAACGTGTATTCTATGATCCCTTCAAGTCCAAAAGTGTTAAACATGGAGAGTAATGTTGCCGCTCTCAACATTCTTTAAAACTCTAAGCAACCACACAATCCTTGAGATGAAACAGGAAACACACAAGTGAAGCTCAAAATTTGAAACAACAATAACCAAAATAAAGAAATTAAAGTGCATAGGGAAAACATCAAAAATAAACAAACCAAAATGTCAGTTTAGTAGGAAACTTACCTTACTAACTGAACTGAAGCAAGTCCAACAAGACGGAAAAGAAAATACAAGTATTGTAACATAAAAAGATAAGTAGTTGCACAAAATGATCGAAATGGTGCACTCTCAGTGAGAGGAGAAGACCCAAGTATTGCCAGAAGAATGAGAACCTGAGTCCTTGACCAAGTCAGTGGGAGCTCTCTTTTGAGGTGGTGATCGGATAAGGGACGGTGGCTCTAGAGAGAGACGGACTTCGAGACCATGGTGAGCCATAGATACATCAACCTCATATCCCAAATGCAAATGAAATATATCCACCATGCTTTGTAAAAATCAAAGTTGCTCCGACTGATGACACCAGTATTGTCACCACAACTATTAGAGTTTGAGTGAGTATAAAAGTGAATATATCGGAGGACTTGGGTTCAGAAAGTCGTGGCCTTAGACTGACGAGGGTGATAGATAGGGTTAGTACTGAGTCTCCTCCAAGCATTCTCCTGAGACTCTCTAGTCGGCCGAAAAAAATCAATAAAGCATCATATGTAGGAGTTCAGAAAGTCATGGCCTTAGACTAACGAGGGTGATAGGTAGGGTTAGTACTAAGTCTCCTCCAAGAGTCCCTCCTAAGACTCTCTAGTCTGCCGAAAAATCAATAAAGCATCATATGCAGGCGTTCGAGTGAACTCCGCATCATAGAGTCCCAGTTGAATGGAAAACTCAGTCAAACTCATCCTATGCATCATGCCGAATACCTGAAACTAGATGAAATCTATACTATGAAATGCTACAGTACCCCCGAGAAAACTCGAATATAGCCAACACCTTGAACGCCAACTACTCGTAGGTGTTGTCAGTGATCATAAAGAGATGTCTCCATTCCTTAATACTAAGCAACTGTTGTAACTCCTTCTCCTTCAGTCCAACCTTCTTGAGTATCCCAATCAGTATCCCTTGATTCCCCAAAGCGACGATGGGAGAGATATGTGTAATGCTCCTTGTGCACTTGAGTGTGAAATACAGGAGCAAAATTTATGCCATAAGTGGGTTCCTTAACCCTAGAGATCTTGGAAGAGGGTCTAAAAGCTGTATGTTTCCTTGGCATTATTTGTAGAAAGAAGCAGGGTAATTAAATCCTAAATTGAAAAATTCAATGCAATTAATGTCTAGCAATTCAAAGGATTGGTTGAAAGGTTAAATGGGTGAATAATAATAACAAGATAAGGGTGGAATCAATAGGTAGATGATAAGTGCTTGTGTATAAGTAATACAAAGTATACTTTTCTTACATTGAGTATTACTTTTATTAGATTTTATCTCTCATTCGTGTGTATTTGTGTTCTTTTGTGCATTTAGGGTTGTGGAGACAAGTTTAGATGAAAGGAAACAAAAGTGGATCATGAACGCAATTGTTGATGAAGTTCTTGGATTGACCAAACGTGAAGACCCAAGTTGTGCTCAAAGACATGTGGGTGTGTGCCAACCTCCATTGTGCTCAAGTGAATACACAAAGTCGAGGGGCACAAAGGCTATCACGCTAATATATTCCGACTTGTACAACATTATCAAGAGCTTTGTCAATGTGGTTTTATTGAAGATGCAATGTGATCTACCACGTGGATGTGTGCCCATTCATGCGGCCTCGATGAAAAGAGTGGATTCGGGAGCATTTTGGCAAAGTACTGTAGCAGTTTACTGTAGCAAATCAATGGAACAGTCTTCTTGAGAGGGGCGTTTGGCTAGGTTTTTGGAGCATTTCTACGGCATTTAACATCGAGTTCCTTTGGAAGAGAGCCATTGGGGCAAGCTTTGAAGAAGGCGTGCCCTAGGCTTGAAAAGGGAACCTTTGGAGAAGATGTGGCAGCTCCACAAGACCATCGATACAGACTACAAGGGGGTTCTCTCTATGGATTGCTTACATCTGTCCTTGATTTCATATTTGCTTTTGTATTTGCTCCATGGAGAGCTAAACCCCTAGTGGGTGGTTGGACTTGTAAACCCTATGATGATTTTATTTTATTGATTCGTATTATGTTTCTTTACTTGATGTTTTAATTGAATTTCAACCTTGAATGCTTTTTGATTAGATTTTCCCTTTGAGAATCTATATTGTGAATGAGTGATACTTCATTAGTATTAGTAACAACGACCTTTTGCATGTGAACCGCAAGTGCACAGGTTTGTCGAAAAAGAATAATACCCTGGTGAGTGGATATTCATATCCATAGGGAATAGTATTCAGAAACACAAAGATTGCTATTTAACGAGAATGAAGATGATTCGATAGTGGTGTGAACAAAATCAATGAAAATAGAAATAAGGAAAGAAGAAGGAGGTGCAGGTAAATGATAAGAGAGGCAATTGACAGAAAGTGGGGCACCTGGATATTACTCACCCTAGGACTAGTGTTTCAAGTGCAAGACTGAATATTATGTCTCTCAACTGATGTTTAATGAGTCATGAAAATCCTGAAACACACGATCTCAAACTTAAGGTTAACCGTGACTAACCCTACACTATGCCCCGGCGGAAAAATCGCTCAATCTCGACGCCTCAAACTGGTTACTTAAAGCTCTAGGGAATCCAAGTAATAAACCCTATTCCCTAATATAGATCTAACCCTTTGGTCCAGGCGAAGGACCCCTAGTCACAATTAAGCCCCTGATACTAAGGATTACTTCAATGCTTCACTCTGTTGCTTGCGCAACTAAGCCCCTGCGGAGTTTGTCTCTTAGCACTTCACTCTATTGTGACCGCAAAGAACTCTTGGAACGTGCAGGTAGGATAAATCACACCAGAGGGAAAAAGGGACGTTCTGCTACCTCTGGACTCACCCTCTCAACCCTCTCCAATCTTGCTTTGTCTAATCCTCATGGTGTGTGACTCACTCACAAGGATTACCAATGTAGACTCTCAACCCTAGTGTCACTCTAAGAGAAAATCCATTCAACAAGCATTTATGATTGGAACTCAATTAAAAACATCAATTAAAGAAACATAATAGGAAGGTCAAAGAAACAATATCATCCTAGTGTTACAAGTCCAAGTACCCACTAGGGGTTTAGCACTCCATGGAGCAAGATACAATCAATAATGAAATCAAAAGTAAAGATATACAATCCATGAATAAAACCCTCTTTATGTCCGTGCCAATGGTCTTGTGGAGTAGTCGTGTCTTCTCCATAAGTTCCCTCATCAAGCCTAGGGCACACCTCGCCGAATCGATGCCGACGAAAGCTCCCCCAATAACTATCTTCCAAAGGAACGTGGTGTTGAAGGCCGTAGAACTACTATAAAATCCTTGCCAAAGCCTCTCCAAACCCAAGCCGCGGGCGCCTCCAAAGATGAGAAAAGATGGGCCAAAAGATGGGAAAAAAGCTCCTCAAAATGGCTGAAATCGCGACTTGAATAGGCTGGAATCGGACATCCACACGGGTGTGTGGGAATTTCCACAAGCCCGTGTGAATCTGTAGGAATCAATTTTTCAGCGGCCTGTAAACAGTAACCTGCTACAGTCCTCCGCCAAAATACTCCCGAATCCACACTTTCATCAAGGCCATATGAACAGGCACACATCCATACGGTAGATCATGTTGCATCTTCAATATAATCACATTTGACGACAATCTTGCTAGCATTGCACCAGTCGGAACACATGAGTATGATTGCCTTTGTGCCCTTCCAATTTGCATGTTTACTTGAGCACAACAGAGGTTGGCACACACTCGTACGTCTTTGAGTACAACTTGTGTCTTCACATTTGTGCACTCCAAGATTCCATCAACAACATTCATTCATGATCTCCTTTGGCTTCTTTCTTCCATACTTGTCTCCACAACCCTACATGCACAAAAGTAACACAAATACACATGTATGAGTGATGAAATCTGAGAAAAGTAATGCTCATTTTAAGAAAAATAATACTTCATATTACTAATACTCAAGCATTTATCAAACTTCCCCACACTTAAGCTTTTGCTTGTCCTCAAGCAAAAATAAACATTGAAGCATAAGAGAAGGCAATATTGAAAGTGCTTGGCCATAGGTTCACCAAAAGCATGCAAGTGAAGCATTCTACAAGTAAGGGAAATTTCAACACCAAATATAAAAAATCATTGCTCTAGATAAAAACTCGAATAAAAAAGGATAACAACCAGAAATCGTGTAAGTGTGTGTGTGAACTCACTCAAGTCAACTGACACATCCGAATATGCGTGTAAACCGCAAGTGCATGGGGATCGAGTAATAATTACCCGGTGAGTCGGGTAGTCGAATCCATAGGGAACAGGGCTAATAGTACTAACTTTTCCTCTGCTTTCTAGCCTAATGATAATGGGACTGTGTGGTGATCTAATGTGTGAAGAAATGAATACCAGAGATAAATATGCAAGGGTAAAATAGAGGATGATCTCAATCAGTAATATTGGGGTATTCGGGCAATGATCCCCATAGGATTCAGGTATTAGGTACCATATATGTAAAGTGTTTCTATAATGAGTAAGTTAAGTCGCGAAAATCCAAATATAATTGGATCTGTCTCCAGATCACCGATACTAGCCCCCTATGATTTCCCAGTGGAGAAATCACTCAATCTCAACACCTCACACCACATATGATAGTAAAGCACTCGAGGGATTATGAAAGCTGCAATCAATTCCTAAAGATTGATCCAACCCTAATTCGCAGCGAAGGATCCTAACCCCCTACAAGGTCCCGATGGAGAAATCGAGCAATCTCACGCCTCCCACCAAATATGGTTGCATAGAGTCTAGGGAATGGAGATAGAATACACCAATCGGAGGAGAAAGGGGATACTTCACTATCTCATGACTCACCCTCTCAACCCTCTTCAATCTTGAGGTTCTAACCCTAATGGAGATCTCTCTCCCAACAAGGCAACAAATCATGCAAACCAAATAACCACAAGATCAATAAGGCAAGGAAGCATTAAACAATCAAGAATGAAACTTAATCAAACTCGGATTAAATAGAAACACAAAGCAAATCCACACAAGATGAGAATCCTAGGGTTCACAAGCCCAAATACCCTCTAGGGTTTTAGTTCTCCATGGAGCAACATACAAAACATACCATCAATGAATGAAAGTACATTAAAACCATAGAAATAAACCCTCTTATATATGAACTGATGGCCTTGATGGAGAGCTTCAACGTCTTGAAGGACCCTCTCCGAAGCTAGGTTCACCGGTGGCTTCCTTGATGCTATGACTGAGGAGGAATCAATCAAAGTTGGTGACAAAGTGCCTTCCAAGCCACAAAGACTTTCACCCCTTTAGAGCCGCACAAAAGATGAGAAAGAATTGGGCAAAACGGCTATTTATAGGCCTTAGACCGCGTCTGTCACGTGCCCCCATACGCCCATGTGGATTTTCCACTCGCCCGCATGGGCTGCAGGAATTTCCACGTGGTCACATGAACAGTAATTCTTCTACAATGCTTAGTTCCATTAAAATGCTACAACATTTCACTCCAATACTTAACTGCAATACTCTCCATAATCGCGGTCCAAACACTCTTCTCTTGAGGCCACATGGCCGGGCACACGTCCATGTGGTAGACTATAAGACTTTTCTTCATCGACGTATCTTTGAGAGGTCTTGCAATCTTCAGAAAGAGAAGGAACATGAAGATGTGGCTGCCTTTGTGCCCTTCCGACCAGTGAATTGACATGAATCTTCTTGGAAGTTGGCACACATCTCCATGTTCATGAACTCCTCTCGTGTCTTGGTCCTTGAATTGAAACAAGAACTCCCAACATTTTGTCTTTATAGCCTATCTTTGCTTCCATTTTACTCTTCAAGGCATTCACAACCTATATGCATAAAAGAACATGAAATACACAATATGAGATATAAACCATGATAAAAATGATGCTCAATGCATGTAAAACATATATATAAATATGTCTGGTCAAGCACTTATCATCAACCCAACATATACTTCTCAAAGCTCTAAGTTATAGGGACTTATTTATGTACAAAAAGAAAGAAAAGAGGTAGTAGTAGCTTCACACATCATATAAGATAGCCTTTTCCAAAGCGGCCGCTATGGTGGCTTTCACACTTTCAAGGTGGCAGCTCTTTCTACCGGGGTAGTAGCTTTCACTCATCCCATGAGATAGATGTTTCTCTCATTAGGGCATAACTAGTATCCGACTTATGAGAGTAGCTTCATACTTCATAGGCGGTAGCTCTTTCCACCCCGAATGTGCAAACAAAACAAGCATATATATATATATATATATATATATATTTATTTTCATTCAACTATTTTTTTAAGAAACTAACAACAAAGAGCAACTAAACTAGTCCCTTAAACATCAAACTTGAGTTTCTACAATGTTTAATGAGCGATTAGTGCAACAAGTGTCAATCTGGCAAAAATTCCTAAAAATCCAAGTAAAAACTAGAGCATGAGAAAATTCAATGTTAAAAATTCTACTAAACTTAAGAATACAACCATTGCAACTAAGGTGATCACCATTGTCTACATGAGCATATATAATAAAAGCATACGTATAAAACATGTGTAATGTGAACTCCCCCTCCACCGCCCACACTTAAGATGTATATTGCCCTCAATGTACGCATGCAAGCACAATAAAAAGTATAACAATCAAAAACATATGTGAAGGTGGGAAATTGAAACTATGCTCCCCTGAACTCCTAATGGTAGGTTTGATGGAGCTATGTTCCTTGAGAGTTGAGTCCCACTAGGTTGTGGAGCACACACGGCCATGTGAATATGACATTGACCGTGTCCATGACTAGTCCTCAAATTTCATACTCACAAGACCATCTGCACGTATACACAAGGGGGTTCAGTGAAGCTCAACAAAAACAAAATAAACTTGAGTATATAAAGATAAAGCAATGAAATACAACTCGAGATAACGAAAATAAAAGATAAACTCAAAAGAAGGATCCTTTCTGAGAACTACAAGTCCAAAACATAATACTGAAATGAAATACGAAAAATAAAAATGAAGAAAAGTAAAGACGCCTCAAGCGTTGGTGTCTGGTGCTATCTCTACTGATGGTGCTGGTGATGAAGATGATGCTGGTGGATCTGTTGGCGCTGCTAGAACTGGTGATGGTGGTGCCGGTGATGCCTGAAGGGTAGGGAGTCTCATCACAAAGGGTGAGGTCGCGTCTCGCTCTAGTAGCTGTTGTAGGACATCAAGATGCGCCATCACCTCAGTATAGTTCGCTACCTGTAGCACACAAACCTCAGGCAAGTCACTCTGTAGAGCCCCCACAACACTCTCGAGACTCTCAAATGGATCATGGGCTCGAGTCGGAGAGAAAATCCTGACTGGTGGTAGCTCCTGTGCTGTGAGAGGTACCTCTGTCTCCATCTGCTCCTCCTGTGGCTCAGGAACAGGCTGAGACCCTCTACAATGTGACCTCCTCCCTCGGCTATCTCTGGAATGGATGTAATCAGTACATACACTCCCGGCCGATACCTGCGCACCATCCCCATCAGTCTCATCATCTCTATACCCAGGGGAGTTGGTATAATCATCTTCTCGGCCTTTCTGATGGCGTCTAGTAGACCCATTCCAATGATAAGCTTAGTGATGTAAGGACTGGAGAAGAGGACGCCGATCCTAGAATATTATCCCTAATGTCATAAGTACTCTACCAGGATATGTCCAAGGTGGATCGATGTGCTCTATACCATAAAATACAAGTATTACAACTCCTGTCGACTAAGCACACCGGTGCTATCATCACGATTGTTCACTGATCTACTCAGAATGGTGCGAATATATCTATAGCTCGGCTGAGAGATACATGCGGCCTTCGATACACCAGCCTCATACTGTCTCTGTTCATACAGTACTATATATGCGCACTGCAGCGTCAAACTGCCTGGGTAGTCTGTAGGTAACTGCTCATAATCCTCTGTACTAACAAATGCCTCATCATACCGACACAAACGGACTGAAAACTGGGTGACACTCATACTATGATACTGTCTGAAGGCTCTAAACTAAATGGCATCGATACTATCGATGCTAGAATAAGAGCGGTCAAACTCAAATGAGGCGAGCACTTCTAATGTCAACTTGTGGATAGCCAGATCTTTGATCAATAATAAACGCCGCCAACTACACACAAATAATAGCTCCTCGACCTCATCGGCCATGTCATCTGCCAACTGAATCTCTCGAAGTGCGCTAATGTCAAGAAAATGAGTTTGGCTAAAGTTCATCTTCGAAAGCCTCTCAAAACGAGCTTGGTGCTTGGGAAATGTGAACTCCATGCGCTCGGGCTCATTGGAATCCTCCCTGGGATGCTTCCTAGCTTGCTTCTTTGTCCTGGGTGCCATGTCTGCAAGAATTGAAAAGAAACTGATCAAGTTCACTCAAAGAATCAATACTGCAGAAATCCACATGGTCGTGTAGAAATTCCACACGCCTGTGTGGATCCATAGGGCGTGAAAACTACATGCCACTATATAAAAATCCACAAATACATCAAAAATTCGTTCAAAACTCACTCTAAAACACACACCAACCATTTTAACATACAAATGAAGGAACAATCACCAGTTTAATTGAATAAAATCAAGTATTCCGAAAGGAATGGAGAAAGAGACCTTACCTACAAGATGAAGATGAGAAGCTTTGAATATGGCCGGCAAACAACCCTAGATCCCTATATATAGATGTTACGGAGTCGGGCAAGTGAAGAGAGACATCATTTGAGTGTTTAGGAGTTAATAAAATAAAGGGGCGAGAGTATTTTAAAAAGAAAAAGTTGTGTCTGTTCACTGTCTGCACATCCACACAAGCGTGTGAAAATTACCCACGCCCGTGTGACTCCACAGGGGAGCTTCATAGGGGCACTTACATGCCCCTGTGTGCTCTTGGGATAGTATAACTTACCTCTGAATGCACCCACATGGGAGTGTGGAAATAACCCATCCCCGTGTGCTAACCCACAGGGACATCCACACGCCCCTGTGGCTTCTCGGTCCACCGGAGAAATTTAGCTAAGTGTTCCACACGTCCCTGTGAAGATCTAGAAGCCACAGGGGTACTCACAGGGGCATTCACACACACTTGTGTCTTCTGAGGATGGCAGAGAACTCACTACAGAGATTCACACAGGTATGTGGAAATTATCTACTCATGTGTGTATTTCACAAGGTCATCCACAGGGGCAGACACACGCCCCTATGTCTTTTCGGGATTGATCTCTGATCTCTGCAGAGAAACACACGCCCGTGTGAAAATTACCCACCAGTGTGTGACCATCACAAGGTCATTCATAGGGACACACACACGCCCCTATGTCCTCTAGGGATGAGCTACTGAACGGAGACACATGCATGTGTGGAAATTACACACGGCCATGTGTCTTCTCTGGATAACTTAGACTATGAACAACTAACCAGAGAATCATACAAAACTCACTCAAGCGACTAAGAAACTGTGCCAATCATAATTAAGCACACGGAAACACCAATGATCCACGAGGAAATCACAACAAAAGCATATAAAAGATTAAGACACCAACACTCAAAGCTCTTATTCATGCAAGCACTAAACCAAAACCTAGAAAACTCAGATTTTTGATATGTTTGTCATGGAACGTCCGAATTCTCTCCTTATATATTCTTGCATTCTCATACGCCTTCATCCTCCATTCATCCAACTCATTGAGATGCAGCATTTGTTGTTCTCCCACTTTGCTCAAGTTAAAATCCATGGCCTTGGTGGCCAAATAGGCTTTATGCTCGAGTTCCACGAGCAAATGACACGACTTACCATACACCAAGTTATAGGGGATGGTCCCTATTGGAGTTTTATACGCCGTTCTGTGAGCCCAAAGTGTGTCATCAAAGCGTTCCGACCAATCCCGCTTTCCTTGTTCCACGGACTTTGTCAAGATTCTCTTAAGCTCTCTATTCGTAAATTCCACTTGAGCACTTGTCTGTGGGGGATAGGGGGTAGCAAGGTGATGATGTTCTCCATAGCGTTTCAATACTTTCCCAAGTTGAGTGTTGCAAAAATGAGTTCCTCGATCACTAATTATAATTCGTGGGGTTCCAAATCAAGTGAACAACCTCATAAGAAATTTAACCACAGTTCTGGCATCATTATTAGGTAGAGTGATAAGTGCTTGTGTGTTAAGAATGCGAAGTATTTTGTTCTTACGATGAGCATTACTTTTATCAGGTTTAAGTTCTAATACATGTTCACAACCGGCCGAAAATCAAGTTTCTAGAGAATCCACACGGGCATGTGGAAATTCCCCACGCCCGTGTGGAAATTCCACCGGCCCATGTGGAGAATCCACAGGGGTGTGTGGATGCTTGATTCTAGCCCTATTTAAGTCGTGATTCAACCCGATTTTTGGGATCTTCTTTCTCCTCTTCTCTCCAACTTTTCTCCATTTTTGGGAGGCAGTTGGCTAGGGTTTTGAGAGGCTTTTGGAAAGTCTTTCGATTGGTTCTACGGATTCGACACCGTGCTCTGCTTGGAAGAAGGTTATTGGGGGAGCTTTCGTTAGTATCAATCCGGCAAGGTGTTCCCTAGGCCAGAAAAGGGGACCTTTGGAGAAGACGAGGTTACTCCACAAGACCATCGACACGAATACCGAGAGGGTTTTTCTATGGATAACTTGTTTTTACATTCGATTTCATTGTTGATTATAACTAGCTCCATGTAGAGCTAAACCCCTAGTGGGTAATTAGATTTGTGAACCCTAGGATATATTTGTTTCATTAATCTTCTATTATGGTTTCCTTAATTGATATCTTTAATTGAGTTTCAATCTTGAATGCTTGTTACATGATTTCTCCCTTAGAGTGACACTAGGGTTGAGAGTCTACATTGTTAACCTTTGTGAGTGAGTGACACAAAATGAGGGTTAGACATTGCAAGATTGGAGAGGGTCAAGAGGGAGAGTCTAGAGGTAGCGGAGCGTCCCCTTTCTCCTCCGATGTGATTTATCCTACCTCCACGTTCCAAGAGTTCTTATGCGGTTATAGTAGAGTGAATAGACTAAGGAATGACCTCCGCTGGGGCTTAGTTGCACAGGCAACGGAGTGAAGCGTTGAATTGACTTTAGCTACTAGGGCTTAATTGCAACTAGGGGTCTTTCGCCTCAGCCAAAGGGTTAGATCTATACATTGGAATAGGGTTTATCACTTAGAATCCCTAGAGTGTCTTACAACTCTACACAGTGTGAGGTGTTGAGATTGATCGATTTCTCCGCCGAGACATAGTGTAGAATTAGTCACGGTTGACCTTAGTTTTGGGACCTTGTGTTTAAGGATTTCCATGACTCATTAAGTATCAATTTGGAGATATAATAGTTAATTTTGCACTTGAAGCAACTGTCCTAGGTGTAACAATATCCGAGTACCCCACTTCTATCGATTGCCTTACCTCTCATCTATTTGTGCTTCCCTCTTTCTTGTTTCTTTTATTCTTGCTTTCATTACATTTTATCAACAAAAATCATTATTATGTATTTGCTTAGTTAGATAGCAATCTTGGTATTTTTATTCCCTACTCCCTATGGATACGATACCCACTCACCTGGGATTTATTACTTCGACAAACCCATGCACTTGCGGGTCACACGCAAGAGGGCATTGTCAAATTTTTTGGCACCGTTGGCGGGGAATAGGTGTTATAGGTACTTTACACTTTACTATTATAGCTATACATCATTCATTCTATTTCACATTTTCTTATTCTATTATCTGTATGATTTTTCTTTTCTTTTTGGTTACAGCTCTAGGTTATGACCTGAGGGAACCCTTCACAAATTGTTGAAGAAGATCATGAGCTTGAGCATACACTTAGAAGAAGGGGAAAAGAACCTATACAAGAACCGTCAATCGGATAATATGGCAAAACAGAATGAGCAACAGATAACACTTTCTAACTATGCCAGACCTTTAGTTTTAGGCACACAATCGAGTATTGTGCGCCCCCCAATCACAGCTCCGAACTTTGAGCTGAAACTGGCATTCATCCAAATGATTCAACAGCCAACGCAGTTCAATGGTTTGGCCGATGAGGATCCAACCAATCATATTGAGAACTTCTTGTAAGTTTGTGATATGTTGAAGATTAATGGAGTGTTAGATGATGCTATCAGATTGAGGGCTTTCCCATTCTCTCTCAAAGAAAAAGCCAAGCAGTAGCTTGATTCATTGCCAAAGGCTTCCATCACAACTTGGAATAAAATGGTTGAAGCCTTTTTGCGAGATACTTTTCCCAGGGAAATTCAGCAAGGCTTCATAATGAGATATCCTCATTCATACAGGTGGAGCTCGAATCATTGTTTGAGACATGAAAGCGATTGAAGGACCTCTTCCTAAATTTTCTGTAACACGGTTTACCTGATTGGATGATCTTTCAAACTTTTTACAACGGGTTGAATCCAAGTACAAGACAGCTCCTAGATGCTACCGTAAGAGGTACAATGGGGGACAAGACCCCTGTTGAAGCCCGACAATTGGTAGAGGAAATGGCCATTAACAGCTACCAGTGGAATGCTGGGAAATGGAAGAAAGTAGCCGGACTCCATGAAATTAATGCAATCACTTTTTTGGCGGCCCAAGTGGAATCATTTAGCAAGAAGTTAGACCTTCTAACTTCTAATAGATTGGCGGCTATCACTACTTTCACAGGTTATGGGGGAGGACATGCTCCAACCGATTGTCCTATTTCTATTGGTGATGCATCTTCAGTTGAGCAAGTCGATTGTGTGGGTAATGCCATGAGGAACCAAGGTAATCCATATAGCAACACCTACAATCCAGTTTGTAAGAACCATCCCAACTTTTCGTGGAGTAACCACCAAGGGCAGCAGAAGGCCATAGCACTACTGGGTTTTCAACAACAACAACAAGCACCAAACATGGAGAATCGTGTTTTAAGTTTGGAGACCCGGATGAACAATTTAGAGAAATCTTTGACCAGATATGTGCAGACATCGGATAATCGGTTTCAGTCGGTTGAAGCTACACTTCGCAACCACACCGCTTCATTGCACAATATAGAGAATCAAGTGGGGCAAATTGTGAAGTCTCTATCGGAGAGACCACAAGGAAGCCTACCGAGTAATGCCAAGACTAATCCGAGAGAACATGTGAAGAAGATCACTTTGAGAAGTGATCATGAGGTTGAGAGTAGACCTTCTAGTGAAAAGACCAATGTTGAAGTACCCGAGGTCATGGAGATTGAGGAGAGAGCAAATAAGGAAAAGAAGGTGGCACCCCCACCTTAAAAGCAGAGAATTTCCTACCCTTTAAGATTGAAGAACGACCAAAATGATGAGCAATACAAGAAGTTCTTGGGTCTATTTAAGCAATTGCACATCAACATTCCTTTTGTGGAGGTGTTGTCTCAAATGCCTCTGTATGCTAAGTTCTTCAAAGATTTATTGACCAACAAGAGGAAGTTGGAGGAGAATGCAACGGTGACCTTAGACGCCTCTTGTTCAGTGGTGTTGCAAAAGAATATGCCGAACAAGAAGAAAGACCCCAGAAAATTCATCATGCCATGCAACATTGGTAATATGGGTGAAGAAATGCCATTGGCGGACTTTGGGGCTAGTATCAACATCATGCCATATACCTTTTTCAAGAAGCTAGGCTTGGGAGAGCCTAGGCCCACTCGGATAACATTGCAATTGGCGTACCGAACAGTGAGACATCCGAGGGGCATCATTGAAGACATACTTGTCAAGGTGGACAAGTACATATTTCCTATAGACTTCGTAGTGGTGGACGTCGACGAGGATGTAGATGTTCCTTTGATACTTGCGAGGCCATTCTTGCACACTTCCAAGGCAATAATCGACATAGACGGCGGGGAGTTAACACTGAGGGTTGGAGATGATAAGCTCACATACCACCTTTGTATTTTCTTGACACTACTAATGAGATAATTGATGAATATGTGCAGGAAATGTTGAATCTGGACCCGTACGAGGGGTTGCTAGACCAAGAAGTGGATAATGAAGAAGTAATGATGCTTGGTCTAGAGGAGAAAGTACCATCTACTCTGGGAATCATGAAGAAGATGCTCCAGAAGATGAAGTGGGCAAGGAGACGCCACAAGAAAAGCCCTAAGGTTGTTGGAAATGCACAAGAAACTCTCCCTCTACCTTGAAAAGACTATGTTCATCGTGCTTCCAAGTCATGAGTAAAGAGGAAAACCTTCATCTATCAGCCCCCGTGATGAAAGACAAGGTACTTTAAGCTAAGTGATGTTAAACAAGCGCTTCTTGGGAGGCAACCCAAGTCTTTATTATTTTCCTAGTTTTTGGTTTAGTGTTTGCATGAATAAGGCTTTAAGTGTTGGTGTCTTGATTCTTAGATGCTTTTGCTATAATTTTCTCGTGGACATTGTGAGTGTTATGTTAGGAGCCGTAGAAACTCTCCAAAACCCTAGCCAATACATTTCAAAACCCTAGCCGAAACCCTCTCTCAAGTTGGGGAAAAGATGGAGAAAAAGAATGCTGAAATCGGGGCTGAATCGGCTTTAAATAGGGCTCAAATCAGAGATCCACGCACCCCTGTGGACATCCATGTGGATTTTTCACACGGGACATGTGGAAATTCCACACGCCCGTGTGGATTCTCTGTTCTGCAGCTTTCTCGGCCTGCTGTGAACAGTGCTATTACAGTACTTTGCTATGGTGCTCTGCTGCAGTATCCGTCCTGAAATACTTCCTGAATCCATTCGTTCATCGAGGTAACGGAAACCGGCACACGTTTACATCATGGATCGCTTTGTTTCTTCAATGATGGAAAAGTTGGTGGAGATCTTGTTCTATATGCATAAGTCAGAATGCTTGAGTATGACTGCTCTTGTGCCCCTCCAAATGGTTATGCTCACTCAAATACGAGGAGGTTGGCACACACTCTAGCATCTCACACCCGACCTATGTCTTCGCGTTTGAATCTTAGCAAGATTTTCTCCAAAATTCGGTGCATTATGATCCACATCGGCTTCTTTCCTTCATAATCGGCCTCACAACCCTACCTGCATAAAAGTAACACAAAAACACACATATTAGTGTAAAAACCCCGAGAAATGTAATGCTTAACATAAGGAAAGAATGCTTCACATTCATATCGCACAACCACCTATCAAACTCCCCTACACTTAAGCTTTTGCTTGTCCACAAGCAAAAATTAAACATTTTGTGCATAGATGAAGGAAATATTGGAAGTGCTTGGCCTTAGGTTCACCAAAGTATGCAAAAGGGAGCATTCTACAAGTAAGCGAAATTTCAACACTGAACATAGAAAATCGAAGCTCTAGCTAAAAACTTGAATTAAAAAGGACAACAAACCCGAAATCGTGAAAGTGTGTGGACTCACTCAAGTAAACCCAAAGTATACTCCTCAAGGCTCTAAGTTCAAGGGACTTATTTATCTTACAACTAGAAAACAATACCAATTTCAAAGATGGTAGTAGCTTCACACATTCTCTAAGGTAGCATTTTTCCAAGCGGCCGCTAAGGTGGTTTTCACACTTTCGAGGTGGTAGCTCTTTCTACCAGAGTGGAAACTTTCACTCATCCTATGAGATAGCTCTTTCTCTCATTAGGGCATAACTAGTATCCGACTTATGAGAGTAGCTTCATACTTCATAGGTGGTAGCTCTTTTCATCCAAAATGCAAAATAAACAAGAAAACTATTTTGTTCCTTCTTTTCAATTTTATTTTTTTCATTTTTTTTTAACACAAGAAACAACTATAACTAGTCCCTTTAACATCAAACATGAGTTTCCAAAAGAGTTTAAGAGTGAGTAGTGCAACGAATGTAAATAGGGCAAAAATTCCTAGAAATTCAAATAAAACTAGAGCATGAAGACATTCAGTGTTGAAAATTCTTCTAAACTCAAGAATGCAATCAATGCAACTAAGGTGAACCGCCATTGGCCATGTGAGCATGTTTATCAATCAAGAACAATAGAAAAGATGTGTGTACTATGAAACTCCCCCCCCCCACACTTAAGTTGTACATTGCCCCCAATGTACACATGCAAGCTCACTCATAATGTATATCAATCAAGAATATATGTGGGAGAAGTAATCAAAACAATACACCCCTAATTCCTAGTGTCGCATTTGAAGAAGCTAACTCCTTGGGAGTAGTGTCCCAACGGGTTATGAAGCTCACACGGCCAAGTGCCGACGCACTTTGGCCCTGCCCATGACAAAGTCTCAATTCCTAAGATGACAAGACCATCTACACACATACACGAGGGGGTTCAGTGAAGCTCAATAAAAACAAAATAACTCGATTATATAAAAGATAGAACAAGGAATACAACTCGGGATGCAAAATGAAAATAAACTCAGAAGGCGAGTCCTTTCTAAGTGAACAAGTCCAATATAAAGTGCATAAAAGTAAAGAAATGGAAATAAAATCAAATGTCGGTGTCGCGCTCTGGGTCCTCTGCTTGCTGCTGGTTGTGAGGAAGTACATGGTGGGTCCACCGGTGCTGGCATAAGTGATGAGGAAGATGTTGGAGGAGCTGAGGGTCTACATCTCAATATCTGTCATAGGAAATCGAAACAGGAGATAAGATCAGTATACTGGGCTGACTGCATCACCCGCATCTCGATGATCTCTGACCGCAATATGCCCATGGTGCTCTCGAGCCTCTCAATACGATCATAAGCTCCTGAAAGGGTACCCGGCTATCCTGGGGTCTCGGCCACCGCCAAGGTGGAATCTCCCGCTGTATCCCCTCCACTTTCGGTGCTCTCAGTGGTGGGTGTGGCCAAAATGTAAACTCCAGGTCCATATCTGCGTACCACACCCATCATCCTGAGCGTATCGAGTCCAAGTGGAGAAGGAAAAACTATCTGATCGGCATGCCGTATAGCAGCTCCGAACCCCATCCCCAGAATGAGTCTAGTAATTTAAGGACCAGCAAATAATACTCCTACTCTCCCACTCTGGCCCTGGTATCACATATACTCCGCCACAATATGCCCTAGATGAATGGGCATGGACCTCACCATGGAATATAAATAAAGTAGTCCCTGCCATAACAAAACACTAGTGTTGTCGCCACGGCCATCCACAGACCTCCTAAGGACAACAAACAAATACCTGTAGCTCAGCCTAGACAAGCATGTGGCTTTGGACACGCCTGGTTCATGCCGCATCGGTCCACACAATACCTGATAAGCTTGCTGTGGGGTCAAGGTGCCAGTGTAATCTGTCAATAGATGTCCATACTCCTTAGTTTCTATATATGCCTCGTCGTACAAACCCATGCGAATGGAAAACTCAGAAATGCCCATGGCGAATTGACAATCGAACACTCTAAAATGTATGTCATCCACAAACTCAAAAGACGCTAGCACCTCCAAAGTCAGCGGTCAGAAAACTGGCTCTCGTAAAGACGCCACCCTCCTACAGCCCTCAGCGACTCCACCTCCCTAACAAACTCATCACCCCGCTGGACCACATTTAACACACTAAGGTCCATGAAACGGGATTGGCCAAACTTAAGCCCTGATAGTCGCTCGAAATGAGCTTGATGCTCGGGATCCGGAAATGCAATGTGTGCCAATTTGGGTGAAGGTTTCCTAGGGCGCTTGCCTTCTTGCTTCTTCACGTGCGGTGCCATGCCTGCAACGAATAGTGAAGAGATGATGAAAGATGCTCAGTCACAGAATACTGCAGAATTCCACACGGGCTTGTGGAAATTATCCACGGCCGTGTGGATCTGCAGGGCGTGAAAAACCGCACGATAGCATTTCTATTTTCAAAAACAAAAAATACAATGTAATACCCTGTTAAAATGCTCTCTGAACATGCATAGACCCTTTCAAATCAAAATTTAATGCAACTCAAATCATTTAATTTACTAAAACAAGAAATGGCAAATAGAAGTGGGATTAAAGATTCACCGAAAGAAAAGAAAAAGATAAGTATGAAAACCTTGAATTCGGTACGAAAATTTGCTTGAAATCACCGTAACACAACAATCAACGTCTAGGAAATTAATCAGGAGCGGTTTTCAGGTTGTTGAAGATGAAGAGGAAGAGAAATCGCAGGGATTTTTAAAGAAAAATTCGCGTCTCTTGGAATTCTGTGCATTCCCACGGGCGTGCGAAAATTTCACACGCCCGTGCGTCTCCACAGGAAAATCGTACAGGGGCAGATGCACGCCCCTGTGGGCTCTCGAGAAAACGCCCCTTCAACTCTGAACGCTCTCGGATGGGCATGTGGAAAATACCCACGTCCGTGCGCCCTACCCACAGGGGCAGCTGCACGCCCCTGTGGCTTCTCTAGACATCCGAGAAAATTCCTATGTGTTCTGCATGCCCGTGTGAAAATTCCACACGAGCGTGGACATTCACAGGTCCACTTCACAGGAGCAAATACATGCCCCTGTGCCTTATCAGGATGGAGAGAGCTCCTCTGTAGAGATTCGCACGGGTGTGCGGAAATTATCCACGCCCATGCGAAGTTCACAAGGTCGCCCACAGGGACGAGTTCACGCCCCTGTATGCTCTCGGGATAATCTGCCAAACTCTTTAGAAAATCATACGCCCGTGCGAAAATTACCCATGGGCGTACGACATTCGCATGGTCGTTCAAGGGGGCAGCCGCATGCCCCTGCGCCTTCTCTGGATAAGCTCACAGTGTAAGTCCACGGGCGTGCGGAAATACCACACATCAGTGCGTTTTCCTTGGCTGCCTTAGAAAAACCTGTAGGCTCTGCAGGAAATTTCTGAACATGTTTACACACTCAGAGCCTGCCCTATTATGCAAGTTTTACCAGTGAAAAATATGAAATAAAGATCAAACAACCCAACTTCGCCAAATCCATATGAAAACACACGATGAATACTCAAAACCTCAAATAAAATCACTGCACAAGCATCTAAAAATCAAGACACCAACACTCAACAATTTATACATGCAAAATACTACATTATTCGACTAAGAAAAACAGGAAACGCTTGGGTTGTCTCCCAAGAAGCGCTTGTTTAGTGTCACTAAGGTTGACGTACCTTGTCTTACCTTACAGGGGCTCATAGATGAATGTTGCCCTCTTACCCATGACTTAGAAGCATGATGAGCACAATCTCTTGAAGGTAGAGGGTGTATTACCGGGCTTGGGGCCACCTAGCAATAGTTCATCCAACTTTTTTGGTTCACGTACGTCTCCAACAGCCTTGGAGCATTTCCGGTGGCGTCTCCTAGCCCTCTTCATTTTCCGAAGCACCTTCTTCAAGATCCCCGGGGTAGATGGGATTTCTTCCATCGAACCAAGCATCATTACTTCTTCATAATCCTCCTCTTGGTCGAACAAACCCTCGTATGGGTCCGGATTTAACATTTCCTGCATGTATTCATCAACAATCTCATCAATAGTGTCTAGAAAATATAAAGTGTCATCAAGATCAATAGACGTCTAGCACCACAAAGTCTACAGGAAATATATACTTGTCCACCTTGACAAGTACATCTTCGATGATAACCCTCGGATGTCTCACCATTCGGTCTGCCAATTGCAAAGTCATCCGAGTGAGACTAGGCTCACCCAAGCCTAACTTTCAAAAGAAGGTGTATGGCATGACATTTATGTTAGCAAAGAGTCCGCCAATGCCATTTCTTCACCCATATTGCTAATGCTACACGGAATTATGAAGCTTCCTGGGTCTTTCTTCTTGCTCGGCATGTTCCTTTGCAACATCACCGAGCATGAAGCATCTAGAATCACCGAAGCACTCTCCTGCAATTTCCTCTTGTTGGTCAACAAGTCTTTCAAGAACTTTGCATACTTAGGCATTTGGGCCAATGCCTCAACAAAAGGAATATTGATATGGAGTTGCTTGAACAAACTTAGGAACTTCTTGTACTATTCACCCCCTTGGTCATTCTTCAATCTAGAGGGATAAGGGATTCTTGGCTTGAAAGGTGGGGGTGCCACCTCCTTCTCTTTGCTTGTTCCCTCTTCGACCTCTATAACCTTGGGTGCGTGTTTTTTGGCATCTCACTCGGATGCTTACCTTCAACCTCACGACCACTTCTCAAAGTGATCGCCTTCACCTGCTCTCTAGGGTTGGTCTCTGTATTGCTTGGCAAGCTTTCATGTGGCCTTTCAGAGAAAGACTTCGCAATTTACCCCACTTGATTTTCAAGGTTATGTAAAAAGGCGGTGTGATTACGAAGTGTGGCCTCAACTGATTCAAACCTTGTATTTGCAGATTGCACAAATCTAGTCAGGCCTTCTCCAAATCATTAATTCGGGTTTCTAAACCTGAAACTCTGTTTTCCACATGTGGGGCTTGTTGTTGTTGTTGGAAACCCGTTGGCCCCATGGCCTTTGGTGGACTCTGATTACTCCATGAGAAATTTGGATGATTCTTCCAACTCGGATTGTAGGTATTGCTATATGGGTTTCCTTGAGGTCTCATGCCATTACCTACAAAATCGACGTTCTCAACCGAAGATGCATCACTAATAGAGATCGGGCAATCGGAGGGAGCATGTCCCCCACCACACCCGTTGCAATTCGTCACGGCCACTACTCTATTTGAATTTAGAAGATCTAACTTCTTACTCAAATTTTCCACTTGAGCCGCCAATGAAGTTACTGCATCTATCTCATGGAGACCGGCCACCTTTTTCTTCTCTCTAGCATTCCATTGGTAGCTGTTTAACCCCATTTCTTTAATTAACTGCTGCTGTATCCAAGAGTTGCCTTGTACTCGAGTTCAAATCGTTGTAAAAGGTCTTAACAATCATCCACTCTAGAAATCCGTATTGTAGGCACTTTCTCAAGAGCTCCTTGAACCTTTCCCATATCTCAAATAGAGACTCCAATTCCAACTGAACAAAGGATGAGATCTCATTCCTATGCTTCGTGGATTTTCCGGGAGGGAAATAACGGGCAAGAAAATCTTCTACCATCTTCTCCCATGTGGTAATTGATGCTCTAGGTAATGAGTGTAGCCACTGATTCGCTCTCCCCTTTAGGGATAATGGGAAGGCTCGCAACTAAATGGCATCATCCGTCACCCCATTTATCTTCAGCATATCATACACCTCAAGAAAACTCTCTATATGACTATTTTCATCCTCATCGGCCAAACCATTGAACTGGGTGGATTACTGTAACATGTGGATGAATGCCGGCTTCACTCGAAAGTTACGAGTCATGAATCGGGGATGCACAATACTCGACTGTGTCACAAACACTGAAGGTCTGGCATAATCGGATAATGTCCACTGTTCTGCCATATTTTCATATTCTTCCATTTCCAAATCAGCTAGATTAGACTGTTCTTGCACAGGCTCTTTCCCTTTTCTTCTAAGTGTACGTTCAAGTTCGGGATCTCCTTCAATCAATATTGAGGGGTTCCCTTGGGTCATAACCTGGAGCTGCACCCAAAAAGAAAGATTAGAACGATGATAGAATAAGAAGATATGAAATAAAATATATGGTGAAATAGCTAAGAAAACAAAATGCAAAGTATCTCTAAACGCCCACTCCCCGGCAACGGCGCCAAAAACTTGAGAAAGTCCCCTTGCGTATATCCCGCAAGTGCAAGGGTTTGTCGAAGTAATAATCCCGGATGAGCATGTATCGTATCCACAAGGAGTAGGGAATAAAAACACTTAATTCGCTTCTTAGCTATGTGAAAGATGAATAGTGATATGTGTGACAATGATTCAATTCTCAAAAAGTAAAAAAACAACAAGTAAGAGAGCACAAGTAAAGGAGGCGGTAAGACAATCGATAAAGATGGGGTACCCGGATATTGCTCCACCTAGGACAATCATTTCAAGTGTAAGAACCCTTTATTATGCTTCCTAATCAATGCAAGTGAGTCGTGGAAATCCTTAATTACATAGTCCAAAATCTAAGGTCAACTATGCCTAACTCTATACATGTCCTGGAGGAGAGATTGAATAACCTCTCAACCTCACACTCGCATAGAATTGCAATAAGTAATAGGGATTCCAAGTGATAAATCTCTTCCTAATTATAGACCTAACCCTTTGGTCCAGGTGGAAGGTCCCTAACCACAATTAAGCTCTAGATACTAAGATCACTTCTGCGCTTCACTCCATTACACCCGCAACTAAGCCCCAGCGGAAAATCATCCCTTAAACCATTCACTCTATTGTGGCCGCAAAGAACTCGAGGAACGGAGGTAGAATCTAACACATCGGAGGAGAAAGGGGACGCTCCTGTACCTCTCGACTCACCCTCTCAACCCTCTCCAACCTAGTTTTGTCTAACACTCGTGGTGTGTCACTCACTCACAAGATTACCAATAAGAACTCTCAACCCTAGTGTCACTCTAGGGGAGTATTCACACAACAAAGCATTCAAGGTTGGAACTCATAATAAACATCAATTAATTGAAATCATAATAAAGAGATTCAAAGAAATTAATACATCATAGGGTTCACAAATACCGAAGTACCCACTAGGGGTTTAGCTCTCCATGGACCTAAGTACAATCAAAGAAATAGAATGTAATAGAAATGAATCCATAGAAAACCCCCTCGATAGTCATGTTGATGGTCTTGTGGAAAGTCCTCTACTCGTCGTCCAAAGATTCCCTTGTCCGGTATAGGATACGCCTCGACGGAAGCTCCCCTATCAACCTTCTTCTAAAGAGATGATGATGTCGGAGCCATAGAACATCTCCAAAACCCTAGCCAATACCTCTCAAAACCTTAGCCGAAACCCTCTCTCAAGTTAAGGAAAAGATGGAGAAAAGAATGCTTAAATCGGGGCTAAATCGGCTTTAAATAGTGCTGGAATCGAGGATCCACATGCCCCTGTGGACATCCATGTGGATTTTTCACACAAGCGTGTGGATTTTCCACACGCTCATGTGGATTCTCTATTCTGCATCTTTCTTGGCCGGCTGTGAATAGTACTATTACAGTACTTTGCTACAATGTTACTACAGTTCTCTACTATAGTATCCATCCTGAAATACTTCCCGAATCCATACGTTCATCGAGGTAACGGAAACGGGCACACATTCACGTCGTGGATCGCTTTGCTTCTTCAATGATGGAAAAGTTGGTGAAGATCTTGTTCTATATTTATAAGTCAGAATGCTTGAGTATGATTGCCCTTGTGCCCCTCCAAATGGTTATGCTCACTCAAATACGAGTAGGTTGGCACACACTCTAGCATCTCACACCCGACCTATGTCTTCGCGTTTGAACCTTAGCAAGATTTCCTCCAAAATCGGTGCATTATGATCCATATTCGCTTCTTTCCTTCATAATCGGCCTCACAACCCTACCTGCATAAAAGTAACATAAAAACACACATATTAGTGTAAAAACCCGAGAAATGTAATGCTTAACATAAGTAAAGAATGCTTCGCATTCGTATCGCACAAGCACTTATCAGTAATTTCCACACGCCCATGTGGATATACAGAAGTCCAAGAGGCGCGAGTCCTTTTAAAAGGATTATTGTTCCTCTTCATCCTAATATCCTCTGGTTGTCTGAGAGCACTTCTACATTGTTTCCCAACCTCATATCACTAACATCGAAGGATTTTACTTGGTTTTTCGGCCGTTTTCAAAGCTTTCTCATCTCAAGATGACGGTAAGCCCTATCTTTGATTTCCTTCCCAAATTCATGATTTTCATCGATGAAACTAGTCAATAATGCTTCGTTTCTTCAATTAGAATGATTATTTATTTTTAGAACAAAGTAAAAGCATTGTAATGGTGCATTTGTGGAGTTTGATGAGCGGTTGTGCGTTTGTTCACGGCCCGTGGATCCACACGGGCGTGCGGAAATTGTGCACGACCGTGTGGATTTCTGCAGCTATGTTGAATTAACTTGTTTGATCAATTCTCTTCCAATTTTTGCAGACTATGGCACCCAGGTTAAAGAAGCAAGCAGATAAGCGACTGTGAGAGTCTTCCCCTGAGTCCGAAAGCATGAGATTGACTATCCCCGAGCATCAGGCTCATTTTGAGCGTCTGTCGAGACATCGATTCGGATAGACTCAGTTCTTAGACACGATTATATTGAGAGATTTGCATCAAGAAGATGAGTTTGTTGATGACATCGAGGACCTTATTTCAGTAGGTCGTTGGAGGCAGTTATTGTCGATTAGATAGCCAGCCATCCGGGAGCTTACACTAGAGGTTCTGTCGTCGTTTGAGTTTGATAGATCATATGCGAGATTCGATGACCTCGACGTAGTTCAGTTCAGAGCACTTGGACATCACTATAGTTTGAGTATCACGTAGTTTTCACTTCGGCTCAGCTTGTACGAGGACGCATTTACAGACACTAAGGTGTACTCTCAGTTACCGACGGATTATCCTGGAGCTCTGACCCCACAGAGAGCTTACAAAGCATTATATGGTTAGGGCTAGTATGAGCCAGGGGTGTCCAAGGCCACGTGCCTTTCCCAACCTGCGTACCGATATCTACATGCCATCATGAGCTGGTTGGTGAATGGCCGTGGTGATTGCACTGGCGTTCTGAGTCGATAGGAGCTTCTGTACTGGTATTCGATGATATAGCACACACCAATCCATCTAGGGCACATCGTCGCTCAGTATATTCGACATTAGGGCCAGTATGCCAGATTGGGAACGATCTTCTCAGATCTATACATTACGAGATTAACTCTGGGTATGGGTCTCTTGGGCGTGATCCACGAGGCCGAGAAGACGAGTATACCTGTGCCCCTGAGCCTAGAGACGATGAGATTGATGTGCATGGTCCGTAGGGTTCAGACAGGGGTCTATGCTCTAATTCTACCAACCCCAGAGATAACCTGCCCCCGAGCCTCAGTCAGTACCCATGGAGACCGAGGCACCTCCGGTGACAGAGTACCCATCCCCCATGCGCATGTTTTCACCATCTCGAGCCCAGGATCGCTTTGAGAGGCTCCAGGCTAGTAGGGGATGATACGCATGCAGGTAGCGGAGGCCCCGAGTAGAGATTGTCGATATTAGGGGTTGCACAGCAGACAAGATACTGGAGTTCATGGCATGTTTTGACACCTTACAACAGATCTTAGAGCAAGACGTCGGCTCATCATTTGTCCTGCTGCCGAGGACTCCTCGGGTCCCCTTAGCTCAGCCAGCATCTCCTTCACCACCTTCACCAGCACCCTTTGATCTAGCACTAGCAAGAAAGTGGAGGATCCGGAGCTGAGACATCCACACTTGATTTTTATTTTTCCTCATTTTTTTGTATTTCCGCATTTTTATTTTTGGACTTGTATATTCGTAAAGGACTCTCCTCCCGAGTTTATTTTTCATTTTGTATCTCGAGTTGTATTCATTGTCTTATCTTTTTATATACTCGAGTTATTTTTTTGTTTTTATTGAGCTTTCATCGAACCCCCTCGTGTATGCATGCAGATGGTCTTCTCATCATGGGAATTGAGACTTTGTCATGGGCACGACCAATGTGTTTTACACTTGGCCGTGTGAGCTTCACGACCCGTTATAAAAACAATCCCAAGGACTTAGCTCCATCAAATGTAAGACTAGGAGTCAGGGGAGTATTGTTTTGATTGCTTCTCCCACATCTGAATCTAATTGAGTTATATTATGAATAAGCTTGCATGTGTACATTGGGGACAATGTACAACTTAAGTGTGGGGGAGAGTTTCATAGTACATACATCTCTTTTATAGTAGTTTTGATTGATATACATGCTCACATAGCCAATGGCTGTTCACCTTAGTTGCATTGATTATATTCTTGAGTTTGATAAAATTTTAAACATTGAATGTTTTCATGCTCTAGTTTTTGCTTGAATTTCTAAGAATTTTTGCCCGATTGACACTTGTTTCACTACTCACCCTTTGAATCGGTTGGAAACTCATTATTGATGTATAAGAGACTAGTTTTAGTTGTTTCTTTTGTTAATTTCAAAAAAAAAAATGAAAAGAAAGAACAAAATAGTTTGGTTGTTTAGTTGTGCTTGTTGGGTGGAAAGAGCTACCACCTATGATGTATGAAGCTACTCTTATAAGTCGGATACTAGTTATGTCCTAATGAGAGAAAGAGATATCTCATGGGATGTGTGAAAGCTACCACCCTGGTGGAAAGAGCTACCACCTCGAAAGTGTGAAACCCACCTTAGCGGCCGCTTTGGAAAGGGCTACCTTAGAGGATATGTGAAGCTACTACCCTTTTTGAATTTTTATTACGTTTTGTAGATAAATAAATCCCTTATACGTAGAACTTTGAGTAGTATACTTTGGGTCGACTTGAGTGAGTTCACACATTTACATGATTTCTGGTTCACACATTTACACGATTTCTGGTTTGTCGCCTTTTTGATTCAAGTTTTTAGCTAGAGCATTGATTTTGCGTATTTAGTGTTGAAATTTCCCGTACTTATAGAATGCACACTTTGTATGCTTTGGTGAACCTAAGACCAAACACTTCCAATATTTCCTTCGTCTGTGCTTTAATGTTTTAATTTTTGCTTGAGGACAAGCAAAAGCTTAAGTGTGGGGGAGTTTGATAAGTGCTTGTGCGATAAGAATACGAAGTGTTCTTTCCTTGTGTTGAGCATTATTTTTCTCGGGGTTTAACTCTAATATGTGTGTAGTTATGTTACTTTCATGCAGGTAGGGTTGTGAGGCCGAATATGAAAGAAAGAAGCCAATGCGGGTCGTAAATGAACCAATTTGGAGGAAATCTTGTTCAGGTTCAAACGCGAAGACATAGGTCGGCTTCGAGTTGCAGGAATGTGTGCCAACCTCCTCGTACTCAAGTTAGTATAACTATTTGGAAGGGCACACGGGCGTGTGGATTCCCGATTCCATCGCTTTAAAAGCCGATTTCAACCCTGATTTCAGCATTGTTTTCTCCATCTTTTCCCCAACTTGAGAGAGGGCTGTGGCTAGGGTTTTGAGAGATATTGACTAGGGCTTTGGAGAGATTCTATGGCTCTGACATCGCACGCCATTTGGAAGAAGGTTAGTGGGAAAGTTTTCATCGGCAGCGATCCGGCGATATGTATCTTAGGCTGGACAAAGGGACCCTTCAAACGAGTAGAGGACTCTCTACAAGACCATCGCCATGACTAACGAGGGAGTTTTCTATGGATTCTTTGTTTTTACATTCGATTTCATTGATTGTATCTAGCACAATGGAGAGCTAAACCCCTAGTGGGTACTTGGGTATTTGTGAACTCTACGATGTATTTGTTTTATTGAATCTCTTTATTATGCTTTCAATTAATTGATGTTGATTGTGAGTTCCAATTTTGTATGCTTGATTGTATGAATACTCCCTTAGAGTGACACTATTGTTGAGAGTTCTTCTTGGTAACTCTTGTAAGTGAGTGACACACCAGGAGAGTTAGACAAAGCTAGATTGGAGAGGGTTGAGAGGGTGAGTTGAGAGATAGCGGAGTGTCCCCTTTCCCCTCCGATATGATCTATCCTACCTCCAGATTCCAAGAGTTCTTTGCGGCTATAGTAGAGTGAATGGGATAACGGATGACCTTCCGCTGGGGCTTAGTTGCGAGTGCAACAGAGTGAAGCGTTGAAGTGATTTTAGCATCTAGGGCTTAATTGTGGCTAGGGATCTTTCACCTGGACCAAAGGGTTAGGTCTAAACATAGGAATAGGGTTTATCATTTGGAATCCCTAGAGCTCAATACAATTCTATACGAGTGCGAGGTGTTGAGATTGTTCGATTTCTCCTCCGGGACATGTATAGAGTTAGGCATGGTTGACCTTAGATTTGGGACTATGTAATTAAAGATTTCCACTACTCACTATTGCATTAATTAGGAAGTATTATAGAGGTTTCTTGCACTTGAAACTGATAAGTGCTTGTGCGATATGAATGCGAAGCGTTCATTCTTTATGTTTAGCATTATTTTTCTCAGGTTTTTACACTAATATGTGTGTTTTTATGTTACTTTTATGCAGGTTGGGTTGTGAGGCCAAGTATGAAGGAAAGAAGCTAATGTGGATTACAATACACCGATTTTGGAGGAAATCTTGCCAAGGTTCAAACGCGAAGACATAGGTCGATGTAAGATGCTAGAGTGTGTGCCAGCCTCCTCGTATTCGAGTTGGCACATCCATTTGGAGGGGCACAAAGGCAGCCTTACTCGAGCATTCCGACTTATGCACATAGAACAAGAGCTTCACTAACGTGCCTAGCATTGAAGATGCAAGTGATCCACGACGTGAACGTGTGCCCGTTTGCGTTACTCCGATGAAAGTATGGATTCGGGAAGCTATTCAGGTCGGATATTGTAGCAGCATTGTTCACAGCCGACCGAGAAAACAGGAGTTTAGAGGATCCACACGAGCGTGTGGAAATTATCCACGCCCGTGTGGAAATTCCCCACGGGCGCGTGAAGCATCCACGCCCGTGTAGTCGCTCGATTCTAACCCTATTTAAAAGCCGAATCAGCCACAATTTTAGTATTATTTTCTCCATCTTTTCCCCAACTTGAGAGAGGGCTTCGGCTAGGGTTTCGAGGGGTATTGGCCAAGGTTTTGGAGAGGTTCTACGGCTCCGACATCGTCATTCCTTAGGAAGAACGTTGGTAGGGGAGCTTCCGTGGAGGCGTATCCTATACCGGACGAGGGAATCCTTGGACGACAACTAGAGGACTTTCCACAAGACCATCGACACGACTATTGAGGGGGTTTCATTATGGATTCATTGCTTTTACATTCTATTTCTTTGATTGTACTTAGCTCCATGGAGAGCTAAACCCCTAGTGGGTACTCGGGTATTGTGAACCCTAGGAAGTATTTGTTTCTTTAAACTTCTTTATTATGCTTTCAATAAATTGATGTTTATTGTGAGTTCCAACCTTGAATGTTTGATTGTATGAACATTTTCCCCTAGAGTGACACTAGGGGTTGAGAGTTCTTGTTGGTAACCCTGTGAGTGTGTGACACACCACGAGCGTTAGACAAAGCTAGGTTGGAGAAGGTTGAGAGGGTGAGTCGAGAGGTACAGGAGCCTCCCCTTTCCCCTCCAGCTTGATAGATTCTACCTCCGTTCCTCGAGTTCTTTGCGGTCATAATAGAGTGAATGGTCTAAGGGATGAACTTCCGCTGGGGCTTAGTTGCGCGTGCAACGGAGTGAAGCGTTGAGGTGATCTTAGTATCTAGGGCTTAATTGTGGTTAGGGACCTTCCACCTGGACCAAAGGGTAAGGTCTATAATAAGGAAGAGATTTATCACTTGGAATCCTAGAGCTCATTGTAACTCTATGCGAGTGTGAGGTGTTGAGATTGTTCGATTTCTCCTCCGGGACATGTATAGAGTTAGGCATCGTTGACCTTAGATTTGCGACTATGTAATTAAGGATTTCCACGACTCATCATTGCATTGATTAGGAAGCATAATAGAGGGTTCTTGCACTTGAAACAATTGTCCTAGGTGGAGCATTATCCGGGTACCCTATCTTTATCGATTGCCTTACCCCCTTCTTTACTTTTGCTCTCTTACTTGTTGCTACTTTTGCTACAGTGATTCCCACAACGCGATGATAAACATTCTCCTCTTAAGGCCATACGATCGGGCACACAATCATATGGTAGGCTATACGGCTTTCCTTCATCAATGCGTCTTGAAAGGTCTTGAAAGGTCTTGAAATCTTTACAAAGAGGAGGAATGTGGAGACATGGCTGCCTTTGTGCCCTTCCATTAATAACTTGGCTTGCAAAACTATGGAAGTTGGCACACAGCTCCTCATACACGAACTCCTCTTGTGTCTTCCAACTTGATTTGTACAAGAACTCCCAATATCATGCCATGATAGCCTATCTTCGCTCCCTTTTGAATTCCCAATGCCTTCACAACCTATATGCATAAAAAGAACACCCAATACACGAAATGAGACATAAACCGTATAAAATATGATGCTCAATGTATGTAAAACATGCATAAAAACATGTTCACTCAAGCACTTATCAATACGATACCCACTCATCTGGGATTATTACTTCGACATCCGTGCACTTGCGGTGTACATGCATATTCGGACGTGTTAAACGGCGGAGAGCTAACATTGAGAGTTGGAGATGACAAGCTCATATACCGCCTTGCTGAAGCCATGTGGCATTATCTTGATTTCGATGATACTTTGTATTTTTTAGACACTACTGATGAGATTGTTGATGAATACATGCAGGAAATGTTCAATCCAGACCCGTATGAGGGTTTGTTCGACCAAGAGGAGGATAATGAAGAAGTAATGATGCTTGGTTTGACAGAAAAAGTACCATCTACCCCGGGGATCTTGAAGAAGGTGCTCTAGAAGATGAAGAGGGCTAGGAGACACCACCGGAAACACTCCAAGGCTATTGGAGACGTGCGTGAACCGAAGAAGTTGGATGAACCATTGTTAGGTGGTCCCAAGCTCGATAATTCACCGTCTACCCTCAAGAGATTTTTCTCATCATGCTTCCAAGCCATGGGTAAGAGAGAAACCTTCATCTATGAACCCCCGTGAGGTAAGAAAAGGTACGTCAAGCTAAGTGACATTAAACAAGTGCTTCTTGGGAGGCAACCCAAGTGTTTACTGTTTTCATAGCTTAGTAGTTTAGTGTGTGCATGAATAATGTGTTGATTGTTGGTGTCTTGATTTTTATATACTTGTGCTGCGATTTTATTGTGGGTTTTGAATTGTCATCGTGTGTTTTCATGTGGATTTGGCGAAGTTGGGTCGTTTGAGCTATTTCTCTTGTTTTTCACTAAAAATTTGCATATTAGAGCAAGCTCTGAGTGTGTAAACATGTTCAGAAATTTTTACAGAGCCTGCAGAATTTTCTAAGGCATCCGGAGAAAACGCACGCGTGCGTGGAATTTCCGCACTCCAATGAATTTGCATTGTGAGCTCATTCAAAGAAGGCACAGGGGCGTAGACTCGCCCTTTGTGAATGACCATGCGATTCTCGCACGCCCGTAGGTAATTTCTGCACGGGCGTGTGTTTTCCTGCAGAGACTTGGCGATTTATCCCGAGAGCACACAGAGGCATGGACTCATCCCTGTTGGCGAACACGTGAACAACGCACGGGCGTGAGTATTTTCCGCACACCCGTGCGGATCTCTACGGATGAGTTCTCTCCATCCCGAAAAGACACAGGGGCGTGCGGCTGCCCCTGTGAGTTGGGCATGTGAATGTCTATGCCCGTGCAAAATTTTTGCACAGGCGTGCGAAACACTTAGAGATTCTTCTCGGTTGGACAGAGAAGCCACAGGGGCATGCGGTTGCCCCTGTAGGTCGGGTGCACATGCGTGGGTATTTTCCGCATGCCCATGTGGTAGCATTCACACGTAGTGAGTTTTTTTTCCCGAGAGCGCACAGGGGCTTGCATCTGCCCCTATGAAGCTATCCTGTGGAGGAGCACGGGCGTTGGTAATTTCCACACGCCCGTGTGGATGCACAGAATTCCAAGAGATGTAAGTTTTTCTTTAAAATCTTTGTGGATTCTCTTCTTCTTCACCTCTAGCCATACAAAAACCGCTCTTGATCATTTTCCCCGCCTCTTCCCACTGTTTTAGAAGGTTTTTTGTAAAATTTGTACGCCTAATTCAAGTATTCATACCCATTTCATCGGTAAATCTCTTGACTTCTCTTCTATTTGACATTTCTTGTTTTTAGTGAATTAGAAGTCTTGAGTTGCACCAATTTTAACTATATAAGAGTTTGTGCATATTTAGAATGTGTTTAAACGTGGTCTAAGGCTATATTTCTTGAAGAATTGGCGTGGAACTGTGTGTTTTTCACACCCCGCAAATCCACACGGGCGTGGGTAATTTCCACAGGCCCGTGTGAAACTCTGTAGTATTTTGTTTCTGAGTTTATTTGATCATTTCTTCTTCATTTATCGCAGGAATGACATCGCACTTGAGGAGGCAAGAAGGGAAGCGCCCTAGAGAACCTTCACTCGAGTTGGCACATATTGAGTTCTCGAATCCCGAGCATCGGGCTCGCTTTTTGAACGGTTATCGGTACTTAGGTTTGGCCACTCTGGTTCATGGACTTGAGCGTCTTGATCGGGGTCCAAACGAAGGTGATGAGTTAGTTAGGGAACTTGACACGCGATGACCGTGGGAAGGCTGGCGAAGATTATTGTCTATCACGGGAGCCGCTTTTTCATCCACTAACACCGGAGGTACTTTGCATCTTTTTGAATTTGCACAGCAGTATGGGAGTTTTAACATCACTGATGGCTTACAATTTAGAGCGTTCGGACGTCAATTTGTCATGAGTGTCACGGAATTTTCTGTTCGCATGGGCTTGTACGACGAGATAAAAACATAAACCGATTAGTACAGTCACTTGCCAATAGATTACCTTGGCACCTTGATCCCACACCAGGCTTGCCAGATCTTGTGCGGATAGGGGCAGCATGAATCGGGAGTATCCAAGGCCAGATGTTTGTTTTGGCTGAGCTACAAATATTTATTCGCCGTCATTAGCAGATCTGTGGATGATCGAGGTGATAACACTAGTACTCTGAGCTGGCAGAGTTTACTTTATCTGTATTCCATGGCTAGATCCGTGCTTATTCATCTAGGGCACGTTGTGGCAGATTACATGCAATACCATGGCCAGAACAGGAGAGTGAGATTATTATTTGTTGGTCCCTACATTACTAGACTTATTAAGGGGATGGGTCTCGGTGATGCTCTTCGGGATACCGATTAGACAGTTATTCCCTCTCCACTTGGACTCGATACTCTCAGGATAATGGGAGTGGTGCGCAAATATGGGCCTGGTGCTTACATTTTAGCCACTTCCATCACTGAGAGCGCCGAGGGCAGCAGGGATGCAGCGGAGGGTTCCGCACCGAAAGTGTATGAACTAGCTATGGGATACCGATCAGACAGTTTTGGGTTGTTTTATTCAAGTTTTTAGCTAGAGCTCTCCGCAGCAGGTGATGCTCTTCGGGATACCGATCAGACAGTTTTGGGTTGTTTTGAGTGAGTTCACCACTAGCCACGTTTTCGTATTTAGTGTGGAAATTTCCCTTACTTGTAGCATGCTCTCCTTGTATGCTTTGGTGAACCTAAGGCCAAGCACTTCCAATATTTCCTTCATCCATGCATATAATGTTCTAATCTTTGCTTGAGGACAAGCAAAAGCTTAAGTGTGGGGGAGAGTTTGATAAGTGCTTGTGCGATAAGAATACGAAGTGTTCTTTCCTTGTGTTGAGCATTACTTTTCTCGGGTTTTAACACTAATATTGGTGTAATTATGTTACTTTCATGTAGGTAGGGTTGTGAGGCCAATTATGAGAGAAAGAAGCCAATGTGGGTCGTAATGCACTAATTTGGAGGAAATCTTGCTAAGGTTCAAATGCGAAGACATAGGTCGGGTTCCAGATGCAGGAATGTGTGCGAACCTCATCATACTCGAGTTAGCAGAAGAGGGACACAAGGGCAGTCACATTCAAGCATTCCGACTTGTGCATATAGAACAAGATCTCCACCAACATGTACATTATTAAAGAAGCAAGGCGATCCACGATGTAAATGTGTGCCCGTTTGCGTTACCTTGATGAAAGTATGGATTCGGGAGTATTTCAGGCCGGTATTGTAGCAGGGTATTGTAGAAAATACTGTAGCAAAAATACCGCAGCAGTACTATTTATAGTCGACCGAGAAAATAGGAAAACAGAGAATCCACACTGGCATGTGGAAATTCCACACGCCCATGTGAAAAATCCACAGGGGCGCCAACATGGCCGTCTGGATTCCCGATTCCAGCCCTTTTAAAAGCCGATTTTAGCATTTTTTTCTTCATCTTTTCCCCAACTTGAGAGAGGGTTATGGCTAGGGTATTGAGAGGTATTGTCTAGGGCTTTGGAGATGTTCTACGGCTTTGACATCACGTGGCGTTTGGAAGAAGGTTAGTGGGAGAGCTTTCATCGGCACTGATCCGGCGAGGTGTATCCTAGGCCGGACAATGGGACCCTTGCAATGAGTAGAGGACTCTCCACAAGACCATTGCCATGACCAACAAGGGGGTTTTCTATGGATGCTTTGTTTTTACATTCGATTTCATTGACTGTATCTAGCTCCATGGAGAGCTAAACCCCTAGTGGGTACATGGGTATTTGTGAACCCTAGGATGAATTCGTTTCATTGAATCTCTGTATTATGCTTTTAATTAATTGATGTTTATTGTTAGTTACAATCTTGGAGACTTTATTATATGAATACTCCCCTAGAGTGACACTAGGGTTGAGAGTTCTTGTTGGTAACTATGTGAGTGAGTGACACACCATGAGAGTTAGACAAAGCTAGATTGGAGAGGGTTGAGAGGGTGAGTTGAGAGGTAGCGGAGCGTCCTCTTTCCCCTCCTGTGTGATCTATCCTGCCTCTACATTCCAAGAGTTCTTTGCAGCCATAGTAGAGTGAATGGGCTAAGGGATGACCTTCCGCTGGGCCTTAGTTGCGATTGCAATGGAGTGAAGCGTTGAAGTGATTTTAGCACCTAGGGTTTAATTTTGGCTAGGGATCTTCCACCTAGACTAAAGGGTTAGGTCTATACATAGAAATAGAGTTTATCATTTGGAATCCCTAGAGCTCATTGCAATACTATGCGAGTGCGAGGTTAAGAGGTTATTCAATCTCTCCTCCGGGACATGTATAGAGTTAGGCATGGTTGATTTTCGATTTGGGATCATGTAATTAAGGATTTCCGCGACTCATTATTGCATCAATTAGGAAGTATAATAGAGGGTTCTTGCACTTGAAATGATTGTCCTAGGCGGATCAATGTCTGGGTACCCCATCTTTATTGATTGCCTTACCTTCTTCTTTACCTGTGCTCTCTATCTTGTTGCTTTTATCTTCATTATTTCATATTTTGTCACACTTATCACTATTCAACTTCCACATTAGTTAAGAAACAACTTAAATGTCTTTATTCCCTACTTTCTGTGGATATGATACCCACTCATCTGGGATTATTACTTCGACACACGTGCACTTACGGTTTACACGCATATACGGACGTGTTATAGTGGCAGACTTCATGAGGCAGCAGGGTCAGCATGGGAGAGTGGGAGTGTTATTCGCTGGCCCCTACGTCACTAGACTCATCCTGGGGATGGGCCTTCTGGATGCTATCTGAGATGCTGAAAAGACAGTCGTCCCGTCTCCTCTTGGACTCGATATGATTAGGATGATGGGTTTAGTGTGCAGATATGGGCCTAGAACATGCATTCTGGCTACGCCTACCCTAGGGACCGCTGAGGGCGGACGGGAATGTAGCGGAGGGTACACAGCAGGTTCCCGAGCCTCAGTTTGCACCGATGAAGATTGGGGCACCCCTTACAGCACAAGAGACACCTTTGCGCTCAATACCCATTTTGACTCCTTCTTGAGCCCATGATCATTTTGAGAGACTTGAGAGTGTTGTTAGTGTACTTTGGACCGAGATCACCGAGGTCCAGGCTATACAGTTTGCGCATTACATAGGGATGATGGCGCGTCTTGACACCATACGAGCAGATGGTCTTATCAGTATGGAGCTGTATTTTATTGCCCACAATGTACTCCTAGCATTGTGTTTAATGGGGCTAAATCCTCGGGAATAAAGTTCCAATGGGTTGTGAAGAACACGGCCGAACATTGGCCGCGTCCATGACTAGTTCTCAATTTCAAAACTGACAAGACCAATTTCATGCATACAAAATGGGGGTTCAATAAAGCTCAATAAAAACAAAAACAGCTCGAGTATATAAATGATAAGGTAGTGAAATACAGCTTAAGATAAAAATAAAAGATAAACTCAGAAGGAAGATCCTTTCTGAGTATACAAGTCCAAAATAAAATGCAGAAAGAAAGAAAAATAAAATATGCATCAAGTGTCAGTGTCGTCGGCGGTTAGCTCTACTACTGCTGCTATCGGTAGTGGAATGGGTGGATCGATCGGCGCATGAGCTGGTGATGATGGTACTGGAGGAGCTGGAGGGGTCCGGGGTCTCATGATGAATGGTGAAGGCGCGTCGTGCTCAAATAACTGTTATAGCATATCAAAGCGTGCCATCACTTCTGTGTGTTGTGTGACTTGTAGCGCACAAACCTCTGCCAAATAAGTCTGGAGTCCTCACACAGCACTCTCGAGCCTCTCATATCGATCCTGGGCTCGAGGTGGGGAGGAAATGTGCACTAGATGTGGTTCCTGTGCTGGGGGAGGTACATCTTTATCCATCTGCATAGGCTGAGGCTCAAGGACTGGCAAATGATTCTTTGTAGTGTTATCTCCTCCCCCTGCTACCTCTGGAGTAGGTGTAACCAATATATACACCCCGGGACTGCGTTTGCTGACACGTCCGAATATGCGTGTGTGTACCGCAAGTGCACGGGTGTCGAAGTAATAAATACCCGGTGAGTCGGGTAGTCGAATCCACGAGGGACAGGGGCTACTAGTACTAACTTCTTCTCCGCTATCTAGCCTAATGATAATGGGATAGTGTGGTGATCTAATGTGCGAAGAGATGAACACCGAGAGCGAATATGCAAGGGTAAAATGGAAGGAGAATCTCAATCGAGTAAAAAGTGGAGTATTCGGGCGATGCTCCCCTAGGATTCGGTATTAGGGTACCGAATAAGCAAAGTGTTTACGTGATGAGTAAGTTAAGTCGTGGAAATCCAAACATAATCGGGTCTATCTGCAGATCACCGATACTAGTCCCTCGCGAGGTCCCGGTGGAGAAATCGCTCAATCTCAACACCTCACACCATATATGACCGCAAAGCACTCTAGGGATTCCAAGCGTGTATCCAATTCCTAAAGATTGATCCAACCCTAATTCCCGGGCGAAGGATCCTAACCCCCTACAAGGTCCCGGTGGAGAAATCGAGCAATCTCACGCCTCCCACCAAATATGGTTGCATAGAGCTTAGGGAATGGAGATAGAATACACCAATCGGAGGGAAAAGGGGACACTTCACTATCTCATGACTCACCCTCTCAACCCTCTTCAATCTTGAGGTTCTAACCCTAATGGAGATCTCTCTCCCACCAAGGCAACAAATCATGCAAACCAAATAACCATAAGATCAATAAGGCAAGCAAGCATTAAACAATCAAGAATGAAACTTAATCAAACTCGGATTAAATAGAAACACAAAGCAAATTCACAAAAGATGAGAATCCTAGGGTTCACAAGCCCAAATACCCTCTAGGGTTTTAGCCCTCCATGGAGCAACATACAAAACACACCATCAATGAATGAAAGTACATTAAAACCATAGCAATAAACCCCCTTATGTATGAACTGATGGCCTTGATGGAGAGCTTCGACGTCTTGAAGGACCCACTCCGAAGCTAGGTTCACCGGTGGCTTCCTTGATGCTATGACGGAGGAGGAATCGATCAAAGTTGGTGACGAAGCGCCTCCAAAGCCACAAAGACCTCCTCTCCAAACCCTAGCCGTCTCACCCCTAAAGATGAGAAAGAATAGGGCAAAACGGCTATTTATAGGCCTTAGATCGCGTCTATCACGTGCCCTCACGCGCCCATGTGGATTTTCCACGCGCCCGCGTGGGCTGCAAGAATTTCCACGCGGCCGCGTGAACAGTAATTCTGCTGCAGTGCTGCTACAGTGAAATTGCTACCTCCATGTGGTAGCTATAAAACTTTTCTTCATCGACGTATCTTTGAGAGGTCTTGCAATCTTCACAAAGAGAAGGAATATGAAGATGTGGCTGCCTTTGTGCCCTTCCAAATGGTGAATTGACTTGAATCTTCTTGGAAGTTGGCACACATCTCCACGTTTATGAACTGCTCTCGTGTCTTGGTCCTTGAATTGAACAAGAACTCCCAACATTGTGTCTTTATAGCCTATCTTTGCTTCCTTTTTACTCTTCAAGGCATTCACAACCTATATGCATAAAAGAACACCAAATACACAATATGAGACATAAACCACAGTAAAAATGATGCTCAATGCATGTAAAACATATATAAAAATATGTCTACTCAAGCACTTATCATCTGCGCACCAATCCCATCAATCTCAATGCCTCAATACTCAGGGGGGTAGGTACACTCGCCTTCTCGGTCCCTCCAAATCGTGTCCAGTAGACCCATCCCAAGGATGAGTCTCGTGATGTATGGGCCTGCAAAAAGCACTCCTATCCTGGTGTACTGTCCCGATACCTTATGTACTCGGTTACAATGTGTTCGTGATGGATCAGTGTGCTCTAAACCATCGAATAATGGTACAGGAGCTCATGCTGGCTCAGGACGCCGGTACTGTCACCACGACCATTCACCGACCTGCTCATAATGGCGTGCAAGTATCGATATGCAGGTCGAGAAAGGGACGTGGCCTTGGACACTCCTGGCTCAACTGGCCTTGACCGCACAACACTCCATATGCTCTCTGCGGGGTCAAGGTGCCAGGATAATCTGTCGGTAACTAAACATACTCCTCAGTACCTGTAAATGCCTCCTCATACAGTCTCAACCGAATCAAAAAATATGTCACGGTCATGCTGTTTTAATCACCCAATGCTCTAAATTGTATAGCGTCGATACTGTCAAATTGATCATAAGAACGGTCAAACTCGAATGATGACAGCACCTCGAGTGCAAGTGCACAGATGGCAGGCTCTCTAATCATCAGTAACTATTTCCAACCTCCCATCGAGACGAGATCATCTACCTCATCCAACAACTCATCTTCCTGTTGTATATCTAGTAGTACACTCATATCTAGGAAGCAAGTATGTCCAAACCTAAGTCTCGACAATGGCTCAAAACGAGCCTAGTACTCGAGAATAGTGAACTCTATGTGCTCTGCCTCAAGGGCCTGCTCTCTGGGACATTTGCTTACCGCGATCTTTGTCGTAGGGGCCATATCTGAAAGACTTAAAAAGAAATCAATCAAATTGGCTCACAAGATTAGTGTTGTAGGAATCCACACGGTCGTGTGGAAATTCCACACGCCCTGTGGATCCACGGGGCGTGAAAACCACACGGCTGTATGCTCAAATTCCACAAATACATCTTAGGATCATTTCTAAACTCTTTCGAAGCATGCAATAACCATCTAATTGTAGAAACAAGGCAACATTCACCATTCTAATTGAATAATATCAAATATGATGAAGAGAAGAGAGGATTAAGGGTTACCGATGAGATGAAGATAAAAACTTTGAATTCGGCCTGAAAATTTAATCAAAACCCTCTAACCAATGGTATAAGGTCAGGAGAGTGAGTACGAGTGTTCTCTGAGTGATTGGGAGTGTGAGAATGAAAAAGAACGAAAGGATTTTAAAGAAAACCTATCGCTCTTGCATTTCTGCACAATCACACGAGCGTGTGGAAATTACCCACACCCATGTGCCTCCACAGGATAGATCCACAGGGGCGGACGCATGCCCCTATGCGCTCTTTGGAAATCACCCTATTCTTCTGTACGCCTTCACATGGGCATGCAGAAATTACACACGCCCCTGTTGCTTCTCAGTCCAACCAACAAAATTCTGTAAGTATTTAACACACCCGTGTGTAAATTCCACAAGGGCGTGGATCCTTACTTGACAATTCACAGGGGCAGACGCACGCCCATGTGTATTCTTAGGATGGAGGAGAAATTCTCTGCAGAGAACCACACGGGCATGCGAAAATTACCCACGCCCATGCATTTATTGACAGAATCATCCATAGGGGCGAGTCCACGCCCCTGTGTCTTCTCGGGAAAAATCTCTAAGTCTCTGCAGGGAAACACACGCCCATGTGGAAATACCGCACATGCATAGACCATCACAATGTCGCTTACAGGGGCGAGTCCACGCCCTTGTGCCATCTCTGGATGAGCTCTGAACGAAAACGCACGCCCGTGCAGAAATTCCACACTGGCGTGTGTTTTCTCTGGACACTTAGAAAACTTTGCAAGCTCTGCAGAAAATTCCTAAACACAAATGTACACTCAGAGCCTGTCTAATAATGCAATTTTAACTAGAGAAAACATGAAAAACACGCTCAAACGACTAAGATTCTTCGCCACACAAGATTAGGCACATGATAACACCACAATGTCCATGAGAAAAATCACGGCAAAAAGCATCTAAGAATCAAGACAGCAACACTTAAAGCCTTATTGACTTCGGTTACCTCCCAAGAAGCGTTTGTTTAATGTCACTTAGCTTGACGTACCTTGTCTTACCTCACGGGTGCTCATCGATGAAGGTTTCTCTCTTACCCATGATTTGGAAGCACGATGAACATAGTCTTTTGAAGGTAGAGGGAGAGTTGTCAAGCTTGGTACCACTTCACAAGGGTTCGTCAACCTTGTTTTGTTCTTTCGCATCCCCAACAGCCTTGGGACATTTCTTGTGGTGTCTCCTTGCCTGCTTCATCTTCCGAAGCACCTTCTTCATGATTCCCATAGTAGATGGTACTTTCTCCTCTAGACCAAGCATCATTACTTCTTCATTATCCATCTCTTGGTCTAGCAAACCCTCGTACGAGTCCGGATTCAACATTTCCTGCACATGGTCATCAATTATCTCATCAGTAGTGTCAAGAAAATACAGAGTATCATCAAAGTCAAGAGAATGTCGCATGGCTTCGGAGAGGCGGTATGTGAGCTTGTCATCTCCAATCCTCAATGTCAACTCCCCGCCATCCATGTCAATCAATGCTTTGGAAGTATGCAAGAATGACCTCCCAAGTATCAAAGGAATATCTATATCCTCATCGACATCCAACACTATGAAGTCTATTATAATGTCATCCGAGTGGGCCTAGGCTCTCCCAAGCCCGACTTACGAAAAGAGCAGCGTATAGCATGGCGTTAATACTAGCCCCCAAATCCACAATGCCATCTCTTCACCCAAATTGCCAATGTTGCACGAATCACAAAGCTTACGGCATCCTTCTTCATGTTCACCATATTCTTTTTACAACACCACCGAACAAGAGGCATCTAAGATCACCGATGCACTCTCCTCCAACTTCCTCTTCTTAGTCAAAGATCTTTCAAGAACTTAGCATACAGAGGTATCTAAGACAACGCCTCCACAAAAGGAATGTTGATTTGCAATTGCTTGAAAGTCCCAAGAACTTCTTGTATTACTCATCATTTTGGTCGTTCTTCAATCTGGAAAGATAAGGGATTCTTGGCTTGTAGGATGGGGGTGCCACCTCCTTTTCTTTGCTAGCTCTCTCATCAACCTCCACAACTTTGGGTGCTTCAACATTGGTCTTCTCCCTTGGAAGCCTACCCTCAACCTCACAACCACTTCTCAAAGTGATCGCCTTCACATGTTCTCTTAGGTTAGTCTCTGTATTACTCGGCAAGCTTCCTTGTGGTCTCTCTGATAGAGACTTTGTAATTTGCCCCACTTGATTTTCTAGATTGTGCAATGAAGCGATGTGATTGTGAAGTGTAGCCTTGACCGATTGGAACCGTGTATCCGATGATTGCACAAATCAGGTCAAGGCTTTCTCTAGATCGGTCATCCAGGTCTCCAAGCCTAAAACTCTATTCTCTATGTTTGGGGCTTATTGTTGTTGAAAACCCGGTGGTGTTATGGCCTTCTGCTGTCCTTGGTAGTTACTCCATGAGAAATTAGGATGGCTTCTCCACTCTTTGTTGTAGATGTTGCTATATAGATTACCTTGTACCCTTCCCGAATTGCCCACAAAGTCTACTTGTTGAGTCAGGGCTAAAGTAGCAATAGAAAAAGGACAATCAGATGGCACATGTGAATCCCCACAACCATTACAACTTGTGATAGCGGTCACCGTTGGTGAAGTCAATGTATCCAATTTCTTGCTCAACGCCTCTATTTGGGCTGTTAAGGATGTCACTGCATCGATTTCATGGAGTCCGACCAGTTTCTTCTTTTCCCTTGCATTCCATTGGATTCATGGCCATTTCCTCTACCAACTATCGGGCTTCTTCAGGGGTCTTGTTCCCCATTGTACCTCCTGTAGCGGCATCTAGAAGTTGTCTTATGCTTGGATTCAACCCGTTGTAAAAGGTCTGAATGATCATCCATTCTGGGAATCCATGTTGTGGGCACTTCCGCAAAAGATCCTTGAATCGCTCCCATGTCTCAAATAAGGACTCGAGCTCCATGTGACAAACGATGATTTCTCATTGTGATGCTTTGCTGATTTCCATGGAGGAAAGTATCTTGCAAGAAATGCTTCGACCATCTCATTCCGTGTCGTGATGAATACTCGTGGTAAAGAGTGTAGCCACTGCTTTGCTCTTTCTTTTAGAGAGAATAGGAAGCCCCCAATTGTATAGCATCAACCGTAACACCGTTGATATTCAGCATGTCATAAACTTCCAAGAAGTTTTCAGTATGGTTGTTTGGATCCTCATCGAACAAACCAATTAACTGCGTGGACTGCTATATCATCTGGATGAATGCCGGCTTCAGCTCAAAATTTGGAGCTGTAATCGGGGGTTGCACAATACTAGATTGTGTCCCTAATACTAACGGTCTGCCGTAGTCAGAATGTGTTCTCTGTTGTTTATTCTGTTCTGCCATGTTATCAGATCCTTCAATTTCCACTTCAGCTAGATTCGATGGTTCTTGTACAGGTTCTTTTCCCCTTCTTCTAAGTATACGCTCAAGCTCAGTATCTCCTTCAACAATTTGTGAAGGGTTCCCTTGGGTCATAACCTGGAGCTGCAACCAAAAAGAAAAGAAAAATCATAACAATAATAGAATAAGAAAATGTGAAACAGAATGAATAATGAATAGCTAAAATAGCAAAGTGCAAAGTATCTCTAAATGCCTACTCCCTGGCAACGGCGCCAAAAACTTGACAACGCCCCTTGTGTGTGACCCACAAGCGCACGGGTTTGTCAAAGTAATAAATCCCAGGTGAGTGGGTATCGTATCCATAGGGAGTAGGGAATAAAAATACCAAGATTGCTATCTAACTAAGCGAAGACGGAATAATGATTTTTGTTGATAAAATGTAATAAAAGCAAGAATAAAAGAAAGAAGAAAGAGAGAAGCACAAATAGATGAGAGGTAAGGCAATCGATAAAAGTGGAGTACACGGATATTGTTCCACCTAGGACAATTGCTTCAAGTGCAAAATCAACTTTATATCTCCTAATTTACACTTAATGAGTCATAGAAATCCTTAAACACATGGTCCCAAACCTAAGGTCAACCGTGTCTAACTCTACATTATATCCCTTCGGAGAAATTGATCAATCTCAACACCTCACACTATGTAGAGTTGCAAGACACTCTAGGGATTCCAAGTGATAAGCCCTATTCCAATGTATAGATCTAACCCTTTAGTCCAGGCAAAAAACCCCTAGTCGCAATTAAGCCCTAGGTGCTAAAGTCACTTCAACGCTTCACTCTATTGCCTGTGTAACTAAGCCCCAGCGGAGGTCATCCCTTAGCCCATTCACTCTACTATAACCGCAAAGAACTCTCGGAACGTGGAGGTAGGATAAATCACATCGGAGGGAAAAGGGGACGCTCCGCTACCTCTCGACTCACCCTCTCGACCCTCTCTAATCTTGCAATGTCTAACCCTCATAGTGTGTCACTCACTCACAAAGGTTACCAATATAGACTCTCAACCCTAGTGTCACTCTAAGGGAGAAATCATGCAACAAGCATTCAAGATTGAAAATCAATTAAAGACATCAATCAAGGAAAACATAATAGAAGATTAATGAAACAAATACATCTTAGGGTTCGTGGAGCTAGTTACATGGAGCTAGTTACAATCAATAATGAAATCGAATGTAAAAAAACAAGTAATCCATAGAAAAAAATCCCTCGGTATTCGGTGTCGATGGTCTTGTCGAGTAGCCTCGTCTTCTCCAAAAGGTCCCTTGTCCGACTCTAGGGCACACCTCGCCGGATCGCTGCACGGACAGCTCCCCAATAACCTTCGTCCAAGTAGAGTGCGGTGTTGAATCCATAGAACCACTCCAAAGACTTGCCAAAAGCCCCTTTAAAACCCTAGCCGGCGGCCTCTCAAAAAGATAAGGAAAAAGTTGGAGAAGGATTAAAGATTCCTCCCAAAAATCGGGCTGAATCGCGGCTTAAATAGGGCTAGAATCGGGCATCCACACGCCCCTGTGGATTCTCTACATGGGCCTATTAGTCCTGTGGCTTAAATAGTCCTGTGGCAACACACTTTCTAGAGTACTCGCCAAAAACACTCCCAATTCCACACTTGGTCTAGGCAACATAAGCGGTCCCAGCGTTTATACCGTAGATCATGTACGCTTCTTCAATAAATGGGTTCATTGGTAAAGATCTTGCTATTGTTGCGCAAGTTGGGATACGTAAATGTGACTATCTTCATACCCCTCCAACTCATTATAATGGCTTGAATACATGAAGGTTGGCACACATTCAAGTATCTTAGAGCCACACTTGTGTCTTCGTGTTTGTTCCTTCTAAGATTCGACCAAATAGTGTGTTCACGATCTACTTTTGGCTTCTTTTCTTAATACTTAGCTTCACAACCCTACATGCGCAAAAAGACACAAATACACATGTATTAGTGCTTAAACACAGTAAAAGTAAAACTCATCATAAGGAAAAGAATACTTAGCATTCTTAACACATAAGCACTTATCAATCTTCAATAACAACCAAATTTTTCTCTCTCACAAGTTTCTGGACTGCCTTGAAATACCCAATGAGAAACTTTCATGCCTTTGTTCTTGATGAAAAGAATAAAACTAAGCAAGAACCTTTTCTAAACTTCTATCCATCTGGTAGAATATAGATAATAGTGCTGCCTTTTCAAACAACTATAACACACTTTCTAGCTCACAATCTGTATCTGGAGTCTCACTAATGTGATCAACAACTGATTCTTCACCGGGGTGGTTGTTTGTAGGGTACTCTTACTCGCAACAACATATAGTGGACTGTATTGCAAACAATTGCATCTTCAGTTCGATGTTCTCAACTATTCCCGTTATAGTGTCAAATACTTCGGTAAAGTTGATCATCTTTCCTAAAATAAAAGAAACAAAAATGAATTAGAATGATGGAAGAATAAGAAAGTGTGAAATAGAATAAGTGATGAATAGCTAAAATAGCAAAGTGCAAAGTGTTTCCAAAATGCCTATTCCCCAACAACGGTGCCAAAAACTTGACAACGCCCTTTTGCGTGTGAACCGCAAGTGCACAGATTTGTCAAAGTAATAATACCCTGGTGAGTGAGTAGTCATATCCACAGTGAATAGTTATCAAAAACACAAAGATTGCTATTTAACTAGAATGAAGATGAAATGATAGTGGTGTGAACAAAATCAATGAAAATAGAAATAAGAAAAGAAGAAGGAGGTGCAGGTAAATGATAAGAGAGGTAACCGACAGAAAGTGGGGCACGTGGATATTACTCACCCTAGGACTAGTGTTTCAAGTGCAAGACCGACCATTATATCTCTCAACCGATACTTAATGAGTCGTGGAAATCCTAAAACACACGGCTCCAAACCTAAGGTCAACCGTGACTAACCCTACACTATGCCCAAGATGACAAATCGCTCAGTCTCGATGCTTCACTCTATTGCTTATGCAACTAAGCCCCAGTGGAGTTCGTCTCTTAGCACTTCACTCTATTATGACCACAAAGAACCCTTGGAATGTGGAGGTAGGATAAATCATACCAGAGGGAAAAGGGGGCGTTCTGCTACCTCTCGACTCACCTTCTCCACCCTCTCCAATCTTGCTTTGTCTAACCCTCATGGTGTATCTCTCACTCACAAGGATTACCAATATAGACTCTCAACCCTAGTGTCACTCTAAGGGAAAATTCATTCAACAAGCATTCAAGATTGGAACTAAATTAAAGACATCAATTAAAGAAACATAATAGGATGGTGAAAGAAATAATATCATCCTAGAGTTTATAAGTGATAAACATCTAAAAGTGTGTATTTTGCATGTATTTGTTCTGTATTATTGATAAGTGTTTGTGCGATATGAATGCAAAGCGTTCATTCCTTATGTTGAGCATTACTTTTCTCAGGTTTTTTACATTAATATGTGTGTTTTTATGTTACTTTTATCTTTGGTAGGGTTGTGAGGCCGAGTATGAAGGAAATAGGCCAATGTGGATCATAATGCACATATTTTGGAGGAGATCTTGCTAAGGTTCAAACGCGAAGACATAGGTCGGTGTGAGATGCTAGGCGTGTGCCAACCTCCTCATATTCGAGTGAGCACATTCATTTGGAGGGGCACAAAGGCAGTCAGACTCGAGCATTCTGATTTATGCATATAAAAACAATAGATCCACCAACGTGTACATCATTGAAGAAGCAAGTGATTCATGATGTAAATGTGTGCCCGTTTGCGTTACCCCAATGAAAGTATGGAATTCGGGAGTATTTCCGGCAGAGTACTGTAGCAAGTACTTTAGCAGCCCGGCCGAGAAATCAGAGAAACAGAGAATCCACACGGGCGTGTGGAAATTATCCACGCCCGTGTGGAAATTCCACAGGGGCGTGTGACATCATACACGCCCGTGCAGTCGCCCGATTTCAGCACTATTGAAAGCCGATTTCAGCCCCGATTTCAGTATTCTTTTCTCCATCTTTTCCCCAACTTGCAAGAGGCCTTCGGCTAGGGTTTCGAGGGGTATTGGCCAAGGTTTTGGAGAAGTTCTACGGCTCCGACATCGTGATTGCATTAGGAAGAAGGTTGGTAGGGGAGCTTCGATTGAGGCGTATCCTATACCGGATGAAGGAATATTTGGACGATGAGTAGAGGACTCTCCACAAGATCATCAACACGACCATCGAGGGGGTTTCTTTATGGATTCATTGCTTTTACATTCGATTTCTTTGATTGTACTAAGCTCCATGGAGAGCTAAACCCCTAGTGGGTGCTTGGATGATTGTGAACCCTAGGATGTATTCGTTTCATTGAACTTCTTTATTATGCTTTCAATAAATTGATGTTTATTGTGAGTTCCAACCTTGAACGCTTAATTGTATGAACATTTCCCCTAGAGTGACACTAGGGTTGAGAGTTCTTGTTGGTAACATTGTGAGTGAGTGACACACCACGAGCGTTAGACAAAGCTAGGTTGGAGAGGGTTGAGAGGGTGAGTCGAGAGGTAGAGGAGCGTCCCCTTTCCCCTCCGGTGTGACAGATTCTACCTCCGTTCCTCGAGTTCTTTGCGGCCATAATAGAGTGAGTGGTCTAAGGGATGAACCTCCGTTGGGGCCTAGTTGCGCGTGCAATGGAGTGAAGCATTGAGAGGATCTTAGTATCTAGGGCTTAATTGTGGCTAGGGACCTTTCGCTCGGACCAAAGGGTTAGGGTCTATTTTTTTAGGAAGAGATTTATCACTTGGAATCCCTAGAGCTCATTGCAACTCTATCGCGAGTGCGAGGTGTTGGATTGTTCGATTTCTCCTCGGGACATGTATAAGGTTAGGCATAGTTGACCTTAGATTTGGGACTATGTATGTGAGGATTTCCACGACTCACCATAGCATTGATTAGGAAGTATAATAGAGAGTTCTTGCACTTGAAAGCGATTATCCTAGGTGAAGCATCATCCGAGTACCCCACCTTTATCGATTGCCTTACCCTCTTCTTTACTCTTGCTCTCTCACTTGTTGCTTTTTATTGTTGAGAATTGAATCAATTACACACTAATCACTATTGATCTCCCACATAGCTAAGAATCAAATTAAGTATTTTTCACTCCCTACTCCCACGTGGATTCGACACGCTCACCGGGATTATTACTTCGACCAGCCCGTGCACTTGCGGGATATAAGCAAGGGGACCTTGTCAATTATTCTTTATATTTATTTGTTGAATCGATGCGTTTTTGGTCTAAATTGTAGTATTTTTGCATTTCAGGCCCTGGTAGCTCGGCTACGCGATTTGGGATGAATTCGGCATCAAAAGCGGGGTTTCGAGGCGGCAGATTCATCTGTAGCTCATCGCGAGCTTCTCGATGACCCGAAATTCCGAGGGTCGGGTATACGGCGGTATCTCGACCCGTTTACCGAGTCGGGATCCGGCACTTATAAGGTCTTGAAGGGCATTTTTTGGGGATCTTCTTCTTGATTTTTCTTCTTCTTTGGGGACAAGGCCAGCTAGGGTTTGGAGAACACTTCTACATCACTTGAACCCAAGCTTTAGGAGGGCAAAAGGGAGGAAATCCGAGCATTTTTCTCGTGGGGAGAGCAAGAACGAGGAGGATCTACTTCTAGAGCATCATTGCTTGGAGGTTGAAGACAACGGGAAGCCACCCCTTCGAGTGGCGTCTTCGGAAGGGCTTTTCTCCGGGGATTCTTGCGTCATTCGACCTACATCATTTGAGGGAGTGTTCCTCATGTTTACTTTAGTTGTTTGTATGGATTATTTGGTTTTCTTGTTGAACATGAACAACTAAAATACTAGGTCACCGGATGTAGGTGAACTTAGGGGGCGAACTTGTGATGTTTTGGATTGTTTGAGTAGTTCATGCATGTTTGGCTTGTTGTGATCCTTGTTTGGTGTTCTTGCTTGTTTTGGTACATTTGATTGAGTGATGTATCAAATTCTTGGTAGCACTTTGTAGCATGACCATTGCCTTAGTGCTAGACTCCACCAAACTAAAAAGTGTTCATTGTATAAATATGCCGTGACCATCGGATATTTGTACCCCTCCAATCCTAGGGTTGAAAACTACTTGTGGTTCCACCCTAACTTGTGAAAACCGACATTCTCCTTGCAACCGTGTGGGAGGTTGGGCGGAAGAGATTCCGCGCTCAACACTTGCATCAGGTTATGGTTCAATTGCCGTGACCATCGGGTTGACCTAGGTCTTGGTTTTCTCGGTCCAACTAGCCAAGTGTTTTATTACTCAATTTCCTACTCACTATAGTAGCCCCCTTGGGAATCCGCATCCGTGACCGTTTTCGAACCTTGGGCATCTCCCGTATTTTACTTGTTTCGTACTTCTTAAGATTTCATTTTAAGCTTTTCGTTTTGCTTTCTTTTCTTCTTTTCTCTTATCTTGGAATCGGTGAGCTAAACTACAGGTAAGAAGTGAGTAGGGTAGCTCCTCAGGCTCCTTGGGAATCGACCCATTCAGCGCGTCGCGAGTGGTTTTAATACTGAGCGACCCCGTGCGCTTGTGGGTGTACACACTTCATGTCGATCAAGTTTTTGGCGCCGTTGCCGGGGAACAATCACTGAGGAATATTTGAAAAGCTTTACACTTATTGATTTAGCCTTTTCTTTTTCTTTTGTTTTTGCTCATTTGTTTTGTTTGTCTTTTGTGTTTTTGGTTGTTGAACTTTTGTAATTATTGCATCTTTTTAATTTTCTTTCACACCTTTCACTTTAATCATGTGTATAACTAACAACTATCTTACGACTCCTTGTCTGGAGTATCTCCACCCTTTCTACTCAGATGAACCAATTCAGGGGGATAACATGGACTTCAATTAAAATCAACGAAAGGAAGGTTTTTATGAGGACTCACTTTCATAAATTGTTCGAAATCGAGGAGCTCAATCGGTCTTCAATGACTACCTTAAATCAGAATGGGGAAAGAGGATAGAAGACACTTTCTTATCCAGTAGTCAGCCCAATTGCATTCATGAAGAACTAGACAATGGACCGGAGGGACCACTGAAGTTAACTTGTTCAATTAATGAGGAGGTCATTCAACCCACACTTGAAAGCCTAAAAGAGGTGAACTACGCCCTAAGAGATGATTCGAATACAATTGAGGCAGAGTTTCAAGCGAAGGAATTTAGTTCGAGCAGTGATGGTGATTTAGAAGAAATGGGGGAGATAGAGAAACATGATTTTAAAAATTACGGAAGGGTAAAGTCATCAATTGAAGAACCACCAGAATTAGAATTGAAACCCCTCCCTGAGCACTTAGAGTATGCCTTCCTGGGGACAGAATCGACACTCCCTATTGTCATCTCTTCAGATTTAACAAGGGAACAGAAGAATCAGCTCTTGAGTGTGCTGAGAAGGCACAAAAAGGCTATTGCGTGGAAGATCTCTGACATTAGAGGAATCAGCCCATCTTTTTGTACTCATAAAATACTCATGGAGGATAATCAGAAACCCACTGTAATTCCCCAACGAAGGCTTAACCCCAACATGATGGAGGTCGTGAAAAAGGAAGTCATAAAGTTGCTTGATGCGGGCATTATTTACCCGATCTCTGATAGCGCATGGGTGAGCCCAGTGCAAGTGGTGCCAAAGAAAGGGGGGATGACAGTCATCACTAATGAAAAAAATGAGCTTATCCCCACGAGAACCGTCACAGGTTGGAGAGTCTGCATTGACTCTAGGAAACTCAATGATGCTACAAGGAAGGATCATTTTTCCTTACCATTCATTGACCAGATGCTCAACAGACTTGCAAGACATTCGTATTACTGTTTCTTGGATGGGCTATCGGGATACTTTCAGATTCCTATCGCCCCAGAAGACCAAGAGAAGACTACTTTCACTTGCCCCTACGGGACATTTGCGTATCGTCGAATGCCCTTTGGGCTTTGTAATGCACCGGCTACATTCCAGAGATGAATGCTTGCAATCTTCGAGAATATGGTGGAAGATATTATGGAGGTGTTTATGGATGATTTCTCGGTCTTCGGAGATTCATTTGAGTTGTGCCTTAAAAATCTTGAGTGAGTCTTAAAAAGATGTGAGGAGACTAATTTGGTTCTCAGTTGGGAGAAATGCCATTTTATGGTCAAGGAGGGCATCGTTCTCGGTCATAAGATTTCAAGGAGAGGAATTGAAGTAGACAGAGCAAAAATTTAATCATTGAGAAATTGCCTCCCCCAAGCTCAGTAAAGGCAATCCGAAGCTTCTTGGGACATGCAGGTTTTTATAGAAGGTTTATCAAAGACTTTTCTACAATTGCCCGACCGTTAGTAAAGCTCTTGGAAAAAGATGCTCGTTTTGAGTTCAATGATGATTGCATGAAGGCTTTCCTTTGTTTGAAGAAGAAACTTATTGAAGTACCAATAGTGGTTTCTCGCAGTTGGGTTTACCTTTTGAGGTGATGTGTGATGCAAGTGACTATGCAGTGGGTGCAGTATTAGGGCAAAGGCGTGATAATCACTTCCATCCTATTTATTATACAAGCAAGACTTTGAATGATGCTCAGGAAAACTACATTACCACGGAGATAGAGTTGCTAGAGGTGGTCTTTGCTTTTGATAAATTTCGATCATACTTGGTGCTATCCAAGGTAATTGTTTACACTGATCACTCTGCACTCAAATACCTGTTGAGTAAGTCATAGGCCAAACCTCGGTTGATCCGTTGGGTGCTTCTACTACAAGAGTTTGATTTAGAGATAATAGATAAAAAGGGGGCAGAAAACTTGGCTGCTGATCATTTATCACGCTTGAAGGGCCCAATGATGTGGAGTTGAAAAGAAAAGGGATAATTGACACATTTCCTGTGGAACAACTATGTAGCATTCAATCAGTGACAGAGGATGAGACTCCGTGGTTTGCTGACATTGCCAATTATCTTGCAGCAAAGATCCTACCCAAGGGGCTTACTCATCAACAAAAGAAAAAATTCTTCGCCGATTTAAACCACTATATATGGGAAGACCCCTATTTGTTTAGAATTTGTGCTAATCACATTGTCAGGAGGTGCATTTTGGTGAATGAAGGACAGGATATTCTGCTGTATTGTCATTCGGGCCCGACTGGGGGCATTATAGTGGAAGTAGAACAGTTAAGAAGGTTCTTGATGCAGGGTTTAACTGGCCCACAATTTTTCAAGATTCTCAAACGATGGTGCAGCATTGTGATAAGTGCCAAAGAGCCGGTAATATCTCAAAAAGAGATGAAATGCCACAATCGTGGAATTAGGCTTGTGAGATATTTGATGTTTGGGGGATTGATTTCATGGGACCATTTCCTAGTTCTCACGGTAATAAATTCATCCTTGTTGCAGTGGAATATGTCTCCAAATGGGTGGAGGTGCAAGCACTTCCATCTTGCGATGCAAGGGTCGTGGTGAAATTCCTCAAGAAATTGTTCTCACGATTTGGCACTCCATGGACAATTATTAGCGACCGGGGCACTCATTTTTGCAACTCCCAACTCGAAAAAGTGTTGAAGCGATATGGAGTATCACATAGAATCTCAACTGCTTACCATCCCCAAACAAATGGTCAAGTTGAGGTATCTAATAGGGAATTGAAGAGAATCTTAGAGAAAACGGTAAGTCATCACAGAAGGGATTGGGCAGATCAACTTGACGATGCACTCTGGGCATATAGAACGGCATTTAAGACACCTATTGGATCAACACCATATCGGTTGGTTTATGGGAAGGCTTGTCACTTGCCCATCGAACTAGAGCACAAGGCTTATTGGGCTATAAAGCAATTAAACTTTGACCCTCATATAATCGGCCACAAGAGAAAATTCTAGTTAAATGAAAGCTCAGTGCGTTACAAAGAGAAGACAAAGGAATACCATGACCGACACATAAAACATGCTAAACATTTCCAAGTCGGAGATCAAGTGCTTCTCTGCAATTCACGACTAAGGCTTTTCCGGGAAAATTGAAGTCGAGGTAGTATGGGCCATATACGGTATCACAAGTATTTCCTCATGGCGCCGTGGAAATTTGTCACCCAACAAAAGGTGTGTTTAAAGTCAATGGCTATAGGTTGAAACATTATTTTCCAAGTGGCAACACAACTCCAAGGGCTCGAGGTAACTTCCATCCATTTGTTCCACCATGATCGTTTGAGGTAATGCACGTCAAGCTAACGACGTTAAACAAGTGCTTCTTGGGAGGCAACCCAAGTTCATTTCATTCCTCATATTATTTTTCTCATTTGTGTTTGTGTGTTTAACTTGTACTTTTAGTGTGGTTTGGTTGTTTTTTGTGTTTTCATCGTTTTTCTTAGCTAATTAGCCTTCATATTCTCTTATTTGTCATGTGGTCTTTGAGTAATTCTTGTTTTTAATGCAATCTTGATGATGTTTTGAGTGTTTTGTCGATGTTTCCGGCTTTATTTTTCATGGTTTTAATCATAAACGAAGTGTGCAACGCGTGGAGAATCGACGTGTGTCAGGAAAATCCCGAGGACCATCCTTGAGGCCGCAAGGATGCCCCTCGGGACTCATCCAGTGAGTCTTGAGGACCATCCTTGCGGCCACAAGGATGCCCCCAAAGACTCATCCCGAGGGTCTTGAGGACCATCCTTGTGGCCGCAAGGATGGTCGGCAAGACCACCCGAGTGAAGGTTATACTTAAGGACTTAGGGCAGCACACTATTCATTCATCTTCTCCACTCTTCTACCCTTTTTCTCCCTCATTTCTCCACCATTTTTCCTTCATGCTCTAGTTTGCTCTTCTCTCCTCTTCTCCATTTTAGTGACATAAAATTGGAGTTTGAGCAAGCTTTTGGCCGGATCCAACCATTATATTTGCTCATCTTACTCTTGGTTGAAGGTTTGTTCTTTCACTCAAAACTTTGAGCTTTTCATGGTTTTGTGGGTGAAGTTTCTTGGATTTTTGTTGTTGAATGAATGCTTAATGATTATCAAGAATTTTTCCTTGATTTGTAGAATTTTTGGCTACTTTTACAAGCAAAGGTCTTGAAAATTTTTTTCGAATTTACTGTAGCACTGCCATTTTCTTGAATTTTTTTCATTCTTTTGGTGCTTTCTTTGCTTGTAAGTTGGTTGAATGATCTCCACTTTATTTGTGCAGGATGCCCATCAAGAGATTTGCTTCCAAGAGGGCTAGGAGGGAACCTACTCCTCCCGTGCAAGAACCAAGGTTTTCTAAAGAAGAACACAAAACACGTTATGCACTCTTATCATGCAAGGTGTTCGGCACGGTGAGAAAAATCGATTGGGAAGCTTTGAGCACTTGGGGTTTAGATGGCAAGGTGTTGGAGCTCATTTCACATGATGGTTGGGATAAATTATTTTCCATTGAGGATTTCCTCCGGCTTCATAGACCCATGACATACTTTTGTGTATTTTGTATTTGTTCTTCTGTTCTATCTTTGTTTGTTGTGTGTTGTTCAGACTTGTACTTTTGAGCTAGCTAGGCCCTTTCCCCTACTATGCTCCTATTTTGTTTCTTTTGGCGCTCTCTCTCCAAAAAAAAAATTGTGAATGATGATAGGCTTCTTGTTCTTTTCAGGATCATTAATTTTGCGAAGCTTGTACTTATCGCCCTCATTATGTGGTATGCCCCTGATCCATGTGGAGCAATTTGGAATCACATCAGGGAATCAGGGAAGTTTCTTTACTCCATTTCGTGCTTATTGTTTTTTTCATTCCCCGGTTTTCTCTGTCGACTTAGGTACATTGAGGGCAATGTACGACTTTTAGGTGTGGGGATGTTTTTTTCTTACTTGGAGTATTTTTATCCTTTTGCATGCTTACTACCTATGATGGCTATGATTGTTTAGTTAGGGACTTCCTGGCTTGGTAGAATGATAGGTGTGAGCTGTACATTGCATGTGCTTGAATGTAGCTCTGTTTCATCTTTAGTGCACATGTATACATGTTCACGATCACTTCCACCTTGTACGCTCTAACCAACCCATCATGATGACATTGGCATTAATTTGTTAAATTCGGTCTTCAATGCACTTTTAAAAGCTTCTGAGTTCCTCCACTGAACTTGTTTGTAGCAGGTTGTTTGTCAGGGATCATGAGAGGTTATAAAAAAAAAAGGCTCTATGTCAGTATTCCTCTGCTTTATAAGTTTATAAGCATGAATGCATCTATGTAGACTATAATTGAGTAAGTGGCGGACCCAAGAAAAAGAGATAGTGTGTATAAGTGTGTGGGAAGAAAATAAAGCATCTCTTGTGATCTCTTGGAACCTGTTACATAATCACTTAAGGGTTAAAATCGTGTTGAGGAACCAGAGGACTTTTACCTGAGTATTGAAGAAGTCTTTGGCACTTTAATGTCATCTTCATTATGTGTGTGGTGAAAGGGCATCCTAGGATAATCCAGGGTGTGGAGGTCAAGGTGGGAGGTTGCACACACTCATTGAGGCATTCTAGATGAGACAAAGCTAATATCACTTCACTATTCATTGACCAGCTCATTCCTTGATTTCTGTCCATTCGTGCTTGTGGAGTTCTTTACTTTTGAGCTTGAGGTCATATTTTTAGCTATTTATCTTATTTCCCTTAGTTCTTCATGTTTGTTTGCTTGGGGGCAAGCAAACACTTAGGTGTGGGGATGTTTGATAAACGTCTAAAAGTATATATTTTCCATGTATTTGTTCTGTATTATTCTTTATATTTATTTGTTGAATCGATGCGTTTTTAGTCTAAATTGTAGTATTTTTGCATTTCAGGCCCTTTAGAAGCCCTGGTAGCTCGGCGACGCGATTGGGGATGAATTCGGCATCAAAACGGCGTTTCCGGGGGGGCCGGATTACTGTAGCGGTGTTGCTGTAGCAGTCACTATAGCTCATCTCGGGCTTCTCGGCAGAAAACTGAAATTCCCGAGGGATCGGTATACGGCCGGTATACTGACCCGTTTACCGGTCGGGATCTGGGCACTTATAAGGTCTTGAAGGGCATTTTTTGGGGATCTTCTTCTTGATTTTGCTTCTTCTTTGGGGACAAGGCCAGCTAGGGTTTGGAGAACACTTCTACATCACTTGAACCCAAGCTTTAGGAGGGCAAAAAGGGAGGAAATCCGAGCATTTTCTCGGCGGGGAGAGCAAGAACGAGGAGGATCTACTTCTAGGGCATCATTGCTTGGAGGTTGAAGACAACGGGAAGCCACCCCTTCGACTGGAGTCTTCGGAAGGCTTTCTCCGGGGATTCTTGCGTCATTCGACCTTCATCATTTGAGGGAGTGTTCCTCATGTTTACTTTAGTTGTTTGTATGGATTATTTGGTTTTCTTGTTGAACATGAACAACTAAACCCCTAGGTCACCGGATGTAGGTGAACCTAGGCGGCGAACTTGTGATGTTTTGGATTGTTTGAGTAGTTCATGCATGTTTGGCTTGTTGTGATCCTTGTTTGGTGTTCTTGCTTGTTTTGGTACATTTGATTGAGTGATGTATCAAATTCTTGGTAGTACTTTGTAGCATGACCATTGCCTTAGTGCTAGACTCCACCAAACTAAAAAGTGTTCATTGTATAAATATGCCGTGACCATCGGGTATTTGTACCCCTCCAATCCTAGGGTTGAAAACTACTTGTGGTTCCACCCTAACTTGTGAAAATCGACATTCTCCTTGCAACCGTGTGGGAAGTTGGGCGGAAGAGATTCCGCGCTCAACACTTGCACCGGGTTATGGGTCAATTGCCGTGACCATCGGGTTGACCTAGGTCTTGGTTTTCTCTGTCCAACTAGCCATGTGTTTTATTACTCAATTTCCTACTCACTATAGTAGCCCCCTTGGGAATCCGCATCCGTGACCATTTTCCAACCTTGGGCATCTCCCATATTTTACTAGTTTCATACTTCTTAAGATTTCATTTTGCTTTTCGTTTTGCTTTCTTTTCTTCTTTTCTCTTATCTTGGAAACAGTAAGCCAAACAACAGGTAAGAAGTGAGTAGGGTAGCTCCTCAGGCCCCTTGGCAATACGACCCATTCGCGTGTGCGCGAGTGGTTTATTACTTGATGACCCCGTGCGCTTGCGGGTGTACACACTTCGTGTCGATCAATAAGTCCAAGTACCCACTAGGGGTTTAGCTCTCCATGGAGCAAGATACAATCAATAATGAAATTAAAAGTAAAGATATGCAATCCATAAATAAAACCCCTTTGGTGTTTGTGTCGATGGTCTTGTATAGTAGCCGCGTCTTCTCCAAAGGTTCCCTCTTCAAGCCTAGGGCACACCTCGCCGAATCAATGCCAACGAAAGCTCTCCCAATAACTATCTTCCAAAGGAACGCGGTGTTGAAGGCCATTAGAACTACTCCAAAACCCTTGCCAAAGCCTCTCCAAACCATAGCCGCGGGCGCCTCCAAAGATGAGAAAAGATGGGGAAAAATCTCCTCAAAACGCGTTGAAGTCGCCACTTAAATAGGCTGGAATCAGGCATCCACACGGGCGTGTGGAATTTCCATACACCGTGTGAATCTGCAGGAATCGATTTTTCAGCAGCTTGTGAATAGTAACCTACTATAGTACTCCGCCAAAATACTCCCAAATCCACACTTTCGATTTCTTTGATTGTACTTAGCTCCATGGAGAGCTAAACCCCTAGTGGGTACTTGGGTGATTGTGAACCCTAGGATGTATTCGTTTCATTGAACTTCTTTATTATGCTTTCAATAAATTGATGTTTATTGTGAGTTCCAATCTTGAATGCTTGATTGTATGAACATTTCCCCTAGAGTGACACTAGGGTTGAGAGTTCTTGTTGGTAACCTTGTGAGTGAGTGACACACCACGAGCGTTAGACAAAGCTAGGTTGGAGAGGGTTGAGAGGGTGAGTCGAGAGGTACAGGAGCGTCCCCTTTCCCCTCTGACGTGATAGATTCTACCTCAGTTCCTCGAGTTCTTTGGGGCCATAACAGAGTGAATAGTCTAAGGGATGAATCTCCGCTGGGGCTTAGTTGCGCGTGCAACGGAGTGAAGCGTTGAGGGGATCTTAGTATCTAGGGCTTAATTGTAGTTAGGGACCTTCCGCCTGGACCAAAGGGTTAGGTCTATAATTAGGAAGAGATTTATCACCTAGAATCCCTAGAGCTCATTGCAACTTTATTCGAGTGCGAGGTTGAGAGGTTATTTAATCTCTTCTCCGGGACATGAATAGAGTTAGGCATAGTTGACCTTAGATTTGGGACTATGTATGAAGGATTTCCACGACTCACCATTGCATTGATTAGGAAGCATAATATAGAGTTCTTGCACTTGAAGCGATTATCCTAGGTGAAGCATCATCCGAGTACCCCATCTTTATAGATTGCCTTACCTCCTCCTTACTTTTGCTCTCTTACTTGTTGCTTTTAATTGTTGAGAATTGAATCATTGTTGATATTCCACATAGCTAAGAATCGAATTAAGTGTCTTTACTCCCTACTCCCTGTGGATTCGATACCCGCTCACCCGGGATTATTACTTCGACAAACCCGTGCACTTGCGGGATATACGCAAGGGGACCTTGTCAGCTTGGACACTTAGGAAAATTCTTCATCCTTTGCTTGTTTTATCCTCGAATTCACTACTAATTGCTTTGAGCTCTAATTTCCTATACCATTAACAAAAACACCCAAGGTAGCATCGAATATATAGAAAAAGGTACTAGATGACAAGCAAAAGTCTGAATTGGGAGTAAGAAAACATGATATGAATTGCACTCATCATTGACTATGAAGGAAACAACAACCATTTTTAGAATAACCCATATAACAACACCTATAACCCCAGGTGGAGGAATCATCCTAACTTCTTTTGGAGCCAACAAGGGCAAGGGCAAGGTCTACCAAGGCAGTTTTGACCATCATAGCCTCAACCTCTACTCCCTTGACAACCACCTCAATAAGGAATAGGGTCATTACTTGAAACACACATTGCAAGATACATTTAAGCAAATGATGTACAACTCACAGGACATGAAGAGTTGTTGAGGAACCAACAAGCATTCCTATAGAATCTGGAGCACTAAGTGGCACAAATTTTTAAACCTCTTGCTGAGCTACCTTCGGGTTCACTCTTGAAAATGAATCTGCAACCCAAGAACCCGAGAATGAATCTCTTTAGGCACTCACCCTGAGGAGTGGCACGGAGTTTGCATCCCTTGCAACCCAAGAACCTGAGAATGAATATGCTGAACATCAAGAGGTTAGAATTGAAGACAAATCTTTTCATGGTGTTATTGGAGAGAATGAGAAGCATCCAAGCAAGGACAAGTCTAGTGTTCCTAAATATCAGCCCAAGTTACCTTATCCTACTAAAGTAAAGAATCATAAGGAGGAGGAACAATTCAATAAATTATTTAGGATGTTCAAAACGTTGCTCATTAATGTCCCATTGGTTAAGGTCGTTGCTCAAATGCCTCTCTATACAAAGTTTCTCAAGGAATTATTGACTAATAAGAGAGACATATAGGAGATAGCTATTGTTACTTTGAGTGAGGAGTGCTCCACCATCATCACCAACAAAATTCCTAAGAAGGAGAAAGGCGGGGAGGTTTCATCATCCCGTACATAATTGGGGGATTGGTAGATGAAAAGGAACTTGTCGATCTTGGCGCAAGCATTAATTTGATTCCCTATAAAATATTTCAAAGGTTGGAACTTGGAGAGTTTAAACCAATGAGTATGAAAAACTCTAACTCGCCGATCAATCTATTCGCTACCCAATGGGCATCATTGAAGACATTCTAGTAAAGGTTGATAGATTTATCTCTTCCTATGGATTTAATGATCCTAGACCTAAATAACAAGGCGGAAGTGCCTGCGATCCTTGGGTGACCATTTTTGCTGACATTACAGGCTTTAATTGATATTAAAAATGGTCTAATGGTTCTGGAGTTAGTGACGAGGAAGTTGTATTTAAATTGCGGGATGCCATGTGCCACTCTATAGATTATGATGACAGTATGACACGTGTTATGCTTTGGACGTGATTGATGATCATTGTGTCTCTGATTTCATGTAGGGCACATGGATGAAGAATGAGCTATCTGAGTTCGAGTTCCTCGATGTTGAGGAACAACCTAATAAAATAGAGGAGGGGCCCACCACCATGATGACACGACTGATCAGGTGAAGGACCCCAACGAGAGTGATCATAAGACTCCTAGTCCAAACAGGTGGAAAACATTTTTAGCTAGGAAGAAGAGAAACAGTCCACCTACCACCCCCAAGATGAACACACACTCTACAATACTAAATGAAGGTAAAATTTGTTTGATTAACACTATCTCCTTACCTGTGTGCTTATGATGCAAGAACCTTTAAGCAGAATTATTCTCATGACCCTCCTTGATTGAGACTAGGTACGTAAAGTTAGTGATGTTAAACAAGCGCTTCTTGGGAGACAACCCAAGTGTTTTTATAGTTGTTTTTCTCATTTTTTTCCCTCTCTTTATAGTGTTTCATTTTCTTGTATTCAATTTTCATCTTTTGGGTGTTTTACTTTATGAACTAGGTGAAACTTGAGACTTTGGAAAATTTTGATCATCTTTGGTTGTTCTACTGTTGCTAAGCTTATGTACGAAAGATTTAGTTGTGTTTGGTTGAGAATTTTCAAGTCTTGTAATTGCTCTATTTTTTCTAAGTAAAGTATGACCATTATTATGGCCATGTACTTCTTAGAAGTTAAAAAAAATTGGAAAAAGAGGCCCATGCTTCAAGGAACACAGGTTCACTGCTCCTTGCAAGGTCGTGCTCTCAATTATTTTTTAACTATGACTTTTCCAGTAAAAAGCATGGTCAAAAGCATGGTCTCAAGCACGACCGTGCTCTTCCAGGGCACTCATCCTATTTAAGGGAAAAAGCACAGTCGCCAAGCACAACCGTGCTTCTTAAGTGTGCTCTTACACTAATATTCCTCTTCCATTCTTTTTCCCTTTAATAGCTACCAGCCACCGTGCTCTGTCATGTATATTCTTCTTCCCCGAGTTTCTTCCCCTCATTTTTGCTCTTATTGTGGTTTAATTGCCTGATATTTGAGCTTTTCTCTAGAGGAATTACTCTCGCCCTTTCTTTCTTCTTCTTCGAGCAATGGTATAATCTATTCCTTTGATTCTAGACCGTTTATAACATCTTTCTTTTGTTTCGTGTCTCTTGTAATTGATCTATGCATGCTTTACTTGCTTTATAATGCTTGATTCATAAATTTTGGACTACAAACCATGATTCCATGTCTATTTTCTTATTAAGGATAATAACAAAAGCATGGCCAGTACTCATCTATACCCTAGATGATTTCCTGACCATCATGCCTCGTGTTCTTACCCCACAAGCACAAGCATGCTCTTTTGGCAACATAGGCATACTTGCATGTGCCCTAGTTTATATTTCAAAAAATCATGCTCTGTGCTCTTATCTGCCCAACACACCTATGATACCGGTAAGAAAGGCCGTGCTTAGTTAAAAATTCATGTATTTGATTTGTACAATAATTTTTATGTAGATATTATGCTAAGATTAAAGACCCTGATATTTGGGCCCACTTCCAAGTGGGCAAGGGATGAGAGTAGTTCCCTGGTTACCCCGACAAGGCTGGAGTTCAACATATCGGAACACCAGTTATGATATAATTGCCTAACTACTTGACGCATCGACGAGTCCTGGGAGATCGATTGGGACATCCTACATGAGGTGGGGCTCGTCGAGGAGGTTCGAGGCCTCCTTTGCATTGGGCCATGTGATAAGTGATTGTGTATTAGTAATATGAAATATTCTTTTCTTACAAAGAGTATTAATTTTCTCATATTTTATCGCTTATACATGTGTATTTGTGTTACTTTTGTGCATGTAGGGTTCTGGAGACAAGTATGGAAGAAAGAAGCCAAAGTAGATCGTGAATGCATGTTGTTGATGAGATCTTGGAGTGAACAAAAGTGAAGACATAAGTTATGGTCAAAGACAAGTGAGTGTGTGACACACCACCAGAGTTAGACAAATCTAGATTGGAGAGGGTTGAGAGGGTGAATTGAGAGATATAGGAGCATCTCCTTTCCCCTTCGACGTGATTTATCCTACCTCCATTTCCTTGAGTTCTTTGCGGTCATAGTAGAGTGAACAGGCTAAGGGATGACCTTCCGCTGGGGCTTAGTTGCAAATGCAACAGAGTAAAGCGTTGAAGTGATTTTAGCACCTAGGGCTTAATTGTGACTAGGGACCTCTCACCTGGACCAAAGGTTAGGTCTACATCTAGGAAGAGGGTTTACCACTTGGAATCCCTAGAACTCTATGCAATTTTATACAAGTGCGTGGTATTGAGATTGTTTGATTTCTCCACTGAGACATCGTATAGAGTTAGTCATGGTTGACCTTAGATTTGGGACCGTGTATTGAAGGATTTTCACGACTCATTAATGCATTAATTAGGAAGCATAATAGTTGGTTTCCGCATTTGAACCGATTGTCCTAAGGGCGGAACAATATCCGAGTACCCCATTTATATCGATTGCCTTATCTCTCATTTACTTGTGCTTCTCTTTCTTTTTTTTTTATTCTTGTTTACACTACATCTTATCAACACAATCATTGTTCATTTTCACTTAATTAAGTAGCAATTTAAGTATTCTTATTCCCTACTCCCTATGGATACGATATCCCACTCACCTGGGATTTTATTACTCGACAAACCCGTGCACTTGCAAGTCACATGCAAAGAGCATTGTCAAGCGCATATGACTTGGTATCGTGTCAAAGGTGTCATTTCCCCCACTACCGCGGCAGCTTCTCCTTCATCCCCTCTAGCTCCTCGCTATCATTATACACTACTGACTCGACCTGACCCTCCACCGGCCACACCACACCTATAATAAGTTTACCACTCTATCGACGTTGGTTGGGAAGAAGCATTATGAGGATCGCAGGCTACCTCAACGTGCATCTAACCCCTCTGCCACTATCTCCAACCCCTGCACACTACTGACCTGCAATGAGAAGAGTTTGATGCCTCTAACTCAAAGTGGGGAGATAACTAGGAAAGTGAGGGAGAACCTCAGACTGGGAATAAGCCAGTCGATGTTGATAATACTGATTTTGATGATACGAATATTATTAAGCCTGCACCTGATTGATGCACCATTATGTCTTTCTTTTTTAATCTTATTCAGTATTATACTTTATTTTTTTTAGACTTGTACTTTTTATATAGTTAGCAAGGAAAGTCCTAATAGGGATGCAACTATACTTGTCAATCACGTAATAAAGTGTGCATAAAAACAGATTGTCGGTCCATAGGGAAGAAAGTGAATACTAGTAGTAACCCTAAATCTGAAAGATGGCCTAAGTGATAAAATATTGTGTGTTAACAAAAGCAAGAAAAGATAAGAAAAATATGAAAAATAATAGGAGAGAAGTCAAGGAAGAAAGTGATGTCCAGGCATAGCTTCACTCTAGGATTATAAAGTGTGAAACAAAGGTTGTTTATGCATACAATCCTATTTGAACAGAGAGATTTTCAAAAGTATACTAGACCCTTATTTTTCAGGGGAAGAGTAACTGAATCGGTGTAAAAGCGAATTCGAGACATCCACAAAACCGTATTAACACTCTATAAAAACCTTATTATGAGCTAATAACAATCTCTTAAGTAGATAATCTCCCCTGTAAAGAGAGATTATCTCTAATCCGAAAAAAGAGTAGAGATGTGATTTCTCCTAAAATCCACTCCACATGATTTCAAAGAGCATTGAGATTATCACTAACCCACTTAGGAAGATTGCTGGTGATGAAGTCTCCAAAGTACCCTAACCAGAGGTGTACTCATTACCCTCTCATATTACGGCATGTCTATACTAGGTGAAAATTTCTTCTCATCACATAGCACATCAAACATGATAGCTAGGACTTTCACCTCATTAGAAAACAAGCATTTAAACACGCAATTAGATCTAAATATAAATGATTGTAATTAAGAGAATAATTAAAGCATCAAAGATCCAACAACCAATGTTAAAAGTATAAACCCTAGAGTTCAACTATGCCCAAACATCTTCAAATTAGCACTCCATTGATGGAGAAAAAGCATCCAAGATACAAATAATAGGAGGAAACATGAAATCCATGAAAACCTCCTTCTCAATCTCACCAATGAAGGATCACCGGGGAAGCCTTAGGAAAGCTTCCACATACGCTGCCAAGGTAAACTTAACTGCTATGATCTTTAATATCCTTGAATGTTGATCTAAATTACCCTTGAAATCACCCCTTAAGTGCTGGATATTTGTGTCTTATCTTCCCTAACTTCGCCTCCAAGAAATTCCCCAAAAGAAAAGAATTTAATGCCCTATAAATTCTCATCAGTTCTATTTATACCCAACTTCTTACGGGTTACTTACGGGCATAAGGATGTGACCATAAGCGAGCTGGAGAAGATATTCACGAGCCTTATGGGGCCACTTACAGCCATAAGTCACATCCATAAGGTCTTCTATTTATATTACGGTCCAACATACCCCCATAAGCAATAGACCATAAGCTTTACTTATTCTGCTTCTTGCGACCCCCTTTACGGGTGTAAGCTTTAGTCATAAGCTCCTCTGGATGATTCTTAAGAGTATGAACCTTTCCTATAAGGTCCTCTGAATTGGTTCTAAATCCCTCTTACGGTCATAAGTATGCTCGCAAGGTCCTCTAGAATTAACTTACGATTGTAAGGTTGAGTGTAAGTTGTCCGTAAGCCACCCAGTTTAAATTGTTCTTGTTCAAATGATGCTGAGAGAGGTCCAACTTCATCATTTGAGGTCTAAAATGTTTTTTTGGTTGTCTCTTGTCTTGAAATGTTGGCCTAAGCCTGAGAATGCAAAATACACTAGATTTAGCATCGAATTCCACAATACGATTCTAATATATGCCGAATGAGTGTACAAAGTGATATAAAATACATGAATGTTGTACATTCGTCAAGTTTCCTACTAAACTGGTTTACTTTATTTGCTTATCGTTATTTTCTTTCAGTTATTTTATTTTGAGTTTTTTAAGCTTCACGTGTGTATCTTTCTTGCTTTACAAGATGTATACCGAATTTGGAATATATGTACTGTTCACATTAAGAGCGTCATCATCACTATCAATGTCAAGGGAAGTCCCCAATAACTGTCCTTAATTTTACTTCATTGTCTTCTATTTTATTTGTGTATACATGCATTAACTACATTAAGGATAATGTAATGTTCAAGTGTGAGGAAAGGTTATCTTTGTGCTTATTATGATGATGCATGACTTAGGATGATCTATGACTTATTGTTTAGGGATTCTTAAGACTAAGGGTGATGCTAGAGTTAGTGTGTATTTTGTTGCATTTAATTGTTAATTTCACCCATGGCCCGAAAACCTTTTTCCTTGCACTCTATCCTAGTTGTGGATTTACTTGTACCCTAAGAAGGATTTTAGCTTGTATACCAAGTTTCCTTGAAAAAGAAAAACTAAGTTAGTTTGCTTATTTCTTTATTATTTTAGGAAAGTTGGATTTATATGAATGCCCTACTGATATGTGCTTGTGTATAAGTATTACTAAGTATACTTTTCTTACATTAAGCATTACTTTTATGAGATTTTATGGCTCATTCGTGTGTATTTGTGTTCTTTTGTGTATTTAGGGTTGTGGAGATAAGTTTGGAAGAAATGAAGCAAAAATAGATAATGGATGCAATTGTTAAGGAAACTTTTAGACCGAACAAGGATCAAGGCGCAAGTTGTGCTCATAGACATGTGGGTGTGTGCCAACCTCTAAAATGTTCAAGTAAATACACAAATTAGAGGGGCATAAAAGCAGTCACACTCATATGTTCCGTCTTGTATAACATTGTCAAGAGCTTCATCAATGTGCTCAAAAGTGAAAATGCTACATGATCTACCGCATGGATGTGTGCCTAATCATGCGGCCTCGATGAAGAAATTGAAGTCAAAGTACTATAGCAAAAGTACTGTAGAAGTTTACTATAGTAATTCATTGTAGCAAAATTACTATAGTAGTTAATGTTCACAGCGCGCAGGAAAAAGAAGCTTGGAAATCTACACGCCCGTGTGGAATTTCTTCATGGGCGTGTGGATGCTCAATTTCAGCCCTTTAAATACTGCTTTGAGAGTTTGATTTGGGGATCTTCTTCCTATCTTTTGCTTATCTTTTGGGGAGAGCACGGCTAGGGTTTGGAGAGGTTTTTGCTGAGATTTTAGATCGTTCCTACGGCATTCAACATCAATTTCTTTTTGAGGAGAGTTATCGGAGGAGCTTCCGACGACTTGGATTCAGTAGGGTATGCCCTAGGCTTGACGAAAGAGTCTTTGGAGAAAATGAGGGGGCTCTTAAAAACCATCGACACAGACGACAATGGGGCTATCTTGATGGATTGCTTGCATTTACTTTTGATTTCATCTTTGACTTTGTATTGCTCTATGGAGAGCTAAAACCCTAGTTGGTACTTGGACTTGTAAACCCTATGATGATTTTGTTTCATTGACTTCTATTATGCTTCTTTAATTGATGTTTTAATTGAGTTTTAATCTTATGTGTTTATTGATTTGATTTTCCCTTAAAGTGACACAAGGGTTAAGAATCTATCTAGGTAACCCTTTGAAGGGGTGACAACTTCACTTGGATTAGACTTAGTAAGATTGAAGAGGGTTGAGAGGGTGAGTCAAAAGGTAGTGGAACGCCGCCTTTCCCCTCCGACATGATTTATCCTACCTCCATGTCCTAAGAATTCTTTGCGATCATAATAGAGTGAAGTGCTAAGAGACCTTCTCCACAAGGGCTTAGTTGCGTGAATAGCAGAGTGAAGTGTTGAGTTATCCTTAGTGCTGGGGCTTAATTGTAGTTAGGGATCTTTCACCTTGACCAAAGGGTTAAATCTAAATTAGAGAATAGGATTTATCACTTGAAGTCCCTAGAACCTCAAGCAATCCCACAGAATGTGAGGCGTTGAGAGTATCCATTTCTGTCGGGGAATAGTGTAGAGGATTAGTAATGGTTGACTTAAGGTCTGGGACCGTGTGTCTTTGGATTTCCACGACTCATTAAACTTCAATTAGGAGTCATAATATTGGTCTTGCACTTGAAACAATAGTTCTAGGGTGAGCATTGTCCGAGTACTCCAATTTACCATCAATTACCTCTCTTTATTCCTCTTGCTTTCTCTTTTCTCTTTTACTTTCATTTGCATTGATATTTTAAATCAACATCATGAATTGGTTTTCACTCTAGCTAAATAGCAATACCTCTTGTTTATGAACATCTATTCCCTATGGATTCGACTACCCACTCACCAGGGTACTTTATTACTTCGATGACTTATGCACTTGTGGTACACACACGCAAGGGGTGTGTCACCTGCCAATGTGTTGTAAATAGTTTTTTGTTTGAAAAGATTGTAGAAAGAGTTATCTCCTTCGAAGCATGAAAGCCACTCTTGAGTAGTCTGATTTAGGCATTACTAATGCTCACTTGATGACCTACCACGAGAAATGGCTACCTCTTGGGTGTATGAAGCTACTACCCATTTAGTTTTGTGGAAATAAGGTTCTTTGAGCTAGTTTCCTTCCAAGGTACATGGGACACATATCTAGAGTAAATTCACACACACACAGGGAGTATGGCATACGGGTGAATCTTTTTCTTGCACTAGTTTCTAGGGTTCCCTTGTTTGTCTTTGAATTCTCTATTTTTATGAGATCAGAGGTCATGCACTCATCTTCTTTCTCATTGGTTTTAATATTTTTGCTTGAAGGCAAGCAAGTGTTCAAGTGTGAGTGTATTTGATGAGCGCATTTTATATAGACATTTAGTGTACTCTATTGCATGAATTGCTTGTCTTTACGCATATATTTATTGTAAATTGATGCTACGTTGGGTAGGTATGTTTTATTCTGCAGGAAAACATGTCTTGGAATTAAAATAATGAGTTTAGATGAATTCTCACACGAAATGGAGTTGGAACGCATTTTTCAGGGCAAGCACGGTCGTAAAGCACACCCATGCTTCTGACCGTGCAATTTCTAGGACTTAGAGAATTTCAGCCCAATTGAGGAAGCACGGGCGTGCTTAGGTCGGTGCACTTTAATAGGATCTGGAAGCACGGGCGTGCTTATACCCGTGCACTTTAGTAGGATCTGTACAAACTAAAGAGCACGGTTTACTGTCTCTAGCACTATTGTGCTCTTCAAGCATGGGCATTTTACTTGGATTTTCAGAGAGAAAAGAGCACGGCTTCCTTGCTCCTAGAACCAGTGTGCTCTTGGAGCACAGTCAACAAGCATGGGCGTGCTTATGCCCGTACACTTTATAGGTTGGGCTACAGTCACGGCGAGAACATGTTCCAAGATATAGCATTCATTCAATTAATTAATCTGGCCATAAGGAATGGACAATATAGCATAAAATTTGTTAAGCAAATCTCAGTTGACTTCATTTGGTTGCAACTTTTGGCTTCTACCAAATTGATGGTTCAATAACAACAACAAACCTTTAATAAAATTTAATTTATTAATAAAAACAAATTTTGAGATAATTTATTGAGGGTTTTATGTTTTTCTTCAAATAAATTTTTAAATCTAAGTTTACAATTTTATTCTATGAGGTTCCAAATTTTTTAATGGAATAAGGGCATAAGTCATTCTTTTACATCTTTATAATTTTAAAACAATTATTTCAGCTTAGATGTTTTGTTTTAAAAAAAATTATGTTCATTTCCTCAATACATAGAGAATGTCTAGAGTTCACAACAATGTCTAATCCCATATCAATTATGTACTGAGTGTTTATAAAAGGTTTATAAGGAGTTGAATAAATTCTCACTATACTAGTTTTTAAGGTGCATACCCAATTCTGTATCAAAACGGGCCCAAAAGACACTAAAGATGCAGGAGCAAAGTTCGGCGGACTAGTTTTTGAAATCGATAACTATCAAGAGTTGAATTAATAAACCCTCCTATGAAACCGGATTTTTGTGGTACAGTCACCCAGTCCCCCTTAGCAGGAGCTCATATGGCGTTTGGTATTAAAATCCAAGCTTAGACAAACTTGAAGGACACCATGCAATTAGAAAAAAGGTTTATTCACTGAAGATGATGTGTTAGGCCGTCAAAGTTGTTGCTTACAGCATGTCATCGCGCACATGCCTATAAGAATAAAATTTTATTTAATATTTTATTGATAGGTTATTTGGTAAAAATATACCACATATGGATCTTAGTCTTTTATCATCAAGTTCAACGCCGTAAAAATTAAAAAATAGATAAATAAATAAATAAGCATGCTCAAAATGACGAAAAGATTTATTTAAAAAAATGACGAAAGGAAAAGGTCAATTATATAAAAACCTTATTAATTAATTTTTAGGAAAAATTATTTATAAGTCCCTGAAATTTTTCAAATATACCGTTCAGTCCCTCTGACAAAAGTCTATACCGTTCAGTCCCTCCTTTTTAATTCTCTTTCCGCATTGTCCCTGCTATTACTTTGATCTGTGAAATATTCTGAAAATCCCAAAAATACCCTTGCATGCTTTTGACAGGGAAATAAAGGAAAAATGGCGCCAGGTCTTATCAAAGTATGGTTGCTTGTCCTTGTTCTCTTGTAGAAGAAGCTTCTTGTTCCCATTGCTTCTATACTCAAGCTTTTTTGTAGGAATGGAGTCAATCTCTTCTCAATCTAAAGGCTAACTTAGTGCAGAGGAAAGTCGATGAAGGTGTAGGTGAAGAAGACTAGCAGGGGGAGAAAGCTTGCAGCGGAAATAGTGCAAGCAAACATCCTGTAATGGTATTTATTTTATGCAACTTATAATGTATATGTTAATAAAAATTTTAATCCTTATCTCACCTTTGTTAGCTTACGTTGATCCAGGGATGGATACATTATACAGTATTGCACTGCATAAGGGAGAGGGGTATGTATTACACTTCACTGTCTTAACTGCATGGGGGTTGATAGTAGAGGAGATATGTGAACGGTGGATCCTTGAAGCTACCCGTGTGAGGGTGAAGTATTTAATGCCAGATGAGCACAATACAATGTCTTGTATTAGCTCAGAAAGCGACTTCCAACGGATGTGCCACATTCACCGTATGTTTAACAAGAATGTGGTGGATATGATAGTCAAGATTGATAATGGAATTACGGAGGGCTCTTCTGTGTCATCAGTATTATCGTAATTATCATATCCAATTAGTATTTATTTTCTTTATATAGTGTTCACAATCTCAGTAATTCATGTAAATTCACCTTTATACATTTTTTGTGCATTATTTTCTCATTAGAAATCATTTGTTGTGAGTAAGTTTTGATGGTATTGTCTTTATAATTAGCCAAATGTTTATTTATGGAAGTTTTTGTTTACATATATTATTATCTATTCAATTTCAGACAATAGTCATAACATATGTCAGTAACTGTTTAACATTCGTATTGATGTAATCAGGGAGTCTTTGTCACAAAGCGCTGCATTTAATCAATGCCCCCTACCGTTATCCAAATTGCCTGGAGAGCAATGTCGAACTCTTCAAGCAATTTTGAACACGACATGTTCACAGTTGGTCAATGTTATGAAAGTGCAACACAATTCAAGGAAGCCTTGTGTGACCATGCTATCAAGCAGAATTTCAACTTTCAGTTCATAAAAAATGATAAAGAAAGAATTACTGTGACATGTGCTGCCGATGGTTGTGAATGCCGTGTCCATGCTTCAAGAGAGGCAACATGCCAACATTTAGAATCAAAACAACCCAAGCGGTGCATACTTGTGGTGGAGGTATCGGCACAACGTCACATCCAAAAGCATCAAAGAAATGGGTTAGTAGGCATGTAATACAAAAACTCCGAGATCGTCCTCTATACCGTACAATGGATATATAACGGGATTTATTGCGTTAACAAGGTGTTCATTTGCCATACAAACAAGCATGGATGGATAAAGAGTTAGCAAGAGGAATTCTCCATGGAAGTGATATAACAAGCTATGATCTGCTGTTATGGTATGCGGGAAAGTTAACTGAAACAAATCCGAGAAGCATTGTGATCATTGATAAGGATGGTGAGCGATTTAGACGTGGCTTTTTCTATTTTGGTGCTTGTCTTGATGGATTTCGAAAGGGCTATAGACCTATGCTATTTCTTGACGGAACACATCTACTTGGGAGATATGGTGGCATACTCTTAGGTGCAACAAGCAAGGGCGCAAATGAAGGATTATTCCACTTGGCATTTGCTATCGTAGATAATGAGAATGATGACAACTAGACGTGGTTCATATCAACATTAGGTGATGCATTATATGGTGAAGCTGACTACTACAAGATCATTACGTTCATATCCGATCGATTCAAGGGCCTTGTGAATGCAATTGTCAGCGTGTTTCCTTTTTCCCCACATGCATATTGCCTATGACATCGTCAAGCAAACTTCTTAAAATCAAATAGTCAGCTAGGGAGGGTATTGAAAGATGAGTGTTGGAGGTTGATTGTATGTGTAGCATATGCATGCACATCTTCAGAATATAATGATGCTGTAAACAAACTCTTACTCACCTCGGTGCAGGGCCATAACTGGTTGTTTCAAAAATAAGACTTGAAACATTGGTGTAATTACTTATTCCCCGGGATGCCGATGGGGTGAGATGTACTCAAACGTTGCTGAATCTTATAATACTTGGATAAAAGAAACACGCCACCTTCATGTGTGCAACATGGTTGACTCGATCAGGTTTGCTTCCTAACTGCATTCTTGAATAATTTACTCATTCAGGATTGACATTAGATGTTCTCAACTGCGCTTTTTCATACAGTTATCACTTTTCTAGATGACTTTTCATGATTTGTGAATACTTTTGAAGTTTTCTAATTAGTATTTGTGTGTACTAGTTAATATTATTGGTAAGTCTTTATTATATTAATCATATGTTTATTAAATTATGAAAATGTTTAATTATGTCTATTATTGCATGGTTACGAAGCTGTTTCCTTTATCATTGTTGTACTCCATGCAGATTCCACACATATTTGTTTACATTTGGACTAATCCATATGTGTCATAGGTACAAGGTAATGAACATGAGGTATGATCGGCACCAACAATGTAAGAAATGGGACACTCATCTTTGTCCTGTGGTTCACAAGAAGATTGAGGAAATGATAGAGGAAAGCATGTCCCTTGTCGTTGGCCACTCTAATGGGGAACAATATGAGGTTATTGACTGCTATAGCAACTCCGTCAATTTACGTGATAGGACATGCTCATGCCGACATTGGAAAATTTATGGTCTACAGTATCGACATGCTTGTGTGGTGATCATGCAGACTGATACCAACGTTCATTGTTTCGTGGCTGAATATTACACAGTTGCTTCATATAAGGTAGCTTACGCAACCCTAATATTTCCCATATCAAACGATGACAAACCAAAAGATGATAGCCGACCTCTACGTCTTCGACCACCAATTGCAAAGAAAAGACCTGGGCACCAAAACGCAGGAGGATTGAATCACAAGCATTCAACGTAAGGGAGCTACGTTATAGTCGATGTCATGAAGTTGGGCACAATAGAGCTACTTGTAATGCAGTTATCTCAGACTAAAAAATGTGACAAAAGATAAATATTTTTTTTGGAAGTAGTAGAACATCTCTCCTTATGAAGTTATATGGTTGACTGTTTTTGAGCATAATATCTTGATATTGATAATGTTGTCTAGATATTAAATATTTTCATGCAAAATATAAAGCCATAAAGTCATATTGCACTACATACCGTTGAAATATAAACGGTTAGTAACAATTCTAAACTTTTTATTAAATTATGAAGGTATTCATGTAATAAAGAGCAATATTCGCAGATGGTAACCAACTATCAATGATTATGGAAAAAGTACAAGTTCCATAAATAGTTCTATAACAGTTTACGCAAAGTCCAATGATATCTGTGCACACAAAAGATCAATACACAAATTTTCATTCACATACGAGACACATAAACTACCATAAATAGTTCTTTTATCGATCCAGTAGTCCCGAGGCAATCGAGAGCAATCCACACTGCTCTCCCCTACTCGTGGATAATCTCGCATACGTGATGCATGACGGTAAGACTTCATTTCGATAATGTCTAGCTTCTTCTGCAGGTACATGTCAAACAATGCACGCTACAAGCAAGATGAAAACCAAATTATGCAAATGGAAACTCAAAACAAACTACAAAAATCAAAGTTTTTTTAGATTACCATAGCATTTTGCTCGGGCTCGTTATATACAATGCTTGCAAGTGACTGAGTAATGAATGTATTCTTTCTTTGCCTTATCC